>NC_137620.1:43639220-43641720 GCF_963280865.1 Gymnoscopelus braueri | reverse complement strand
CCTGATTGGCTTATAAATGTTGTCACCTACCTGAAAACCATTACTATATTGTGTTTACTAAAGAGCTGGAGAGACCCCTGTGACCGAACAAACGCTCTGTAGCAATGATTACTATCACAATATAGTACTTTAACCTTTTTGACAAAACAAAACAAAAATACCAAAAAATATCACTTACCCTACCTTTAACCCATTAAGACCTGGAACACATCTGTGTCACTTTTTCATTTGAGCTAAAAAAGCATTATTTTACACTTTGGTCTATTCAAAAATACCAGATCTACAAGCTCATAGTGCGGCACCGAGTGCCGCACTACGAGCTTGTAGATCTGCTATTTTTGAAAAATCGTGAAAATGTGTGCAAATCTTTCAATATATATTGTTTAAAGCGAACATTTTTAACTCTATTCTTTGCTTCCGGGGGGTCCCTGGAACAACATATTTTGAGATGGGGGTCCGGGCCCAATACATATAATTTTGTGGGTCCTTGACATGAAAAAGTTTGGGAACCACTGATATAGAAACATACGTTTTTTTCAAAAAAGACTGCTAGGATTTAGAAGACATTTTTGTAGAATCGGGTAATAACGAGTACTCGAAATGTTTTATTCGTCCATCAGTTCGTCATCACTTCACACGGTGCAACAAGTTCCTCGTGGATTGAAGTCATTTCAGTCATTTGGGTTCCATAGAAGCCAGCATGTCTTCGGTGGAAGCATGTTTGCGCGGCGAAAATAGCCGATCTACAAGCTCTCAACGCGTCGAGGTCAAACTAGCAACATGTTCAGAAGCGTCTTCCATAAAATCTTAATCGTCTTGAATATTTCAAGATAAAAGCAAACCTTTAAAGCCTCAATCTGTGATTTCTTCAACCTGGTTGGCAGTGTGTAGAACAGCAGGAACAATTATTACTAAAACATCATCATTTTACATGTCGTGTTAATTGGTTTAACCCATTAAGACCGGGAACGTATCTGTGTCATTTCAAGATTTCTTTGGCTGTTCAAAAAATAGCAGATATGAGCTTGTAGATCTGCTATTTTTTTTGAAAAATCTTGAAAATTTGTGCAAATCTTTGAATATATATTTTTAAAGCGAACATTTGTAACTCAAATCTTTGCTTCTGGGGGATTCTACAAATGTCTTCTAAATCCACAACAGTTTTTTTGAAAAAACGTTGCTATGTGTGGTGCTCAAACTCATGTCAAAATGATATGTATTTGGCCGCGGAAAAAAATATGTTGTTCCAGGGACCCCCATGAAGCAAAGATTTGAGTTACAAATGTTGGCTTTAAAAAAATATATATATTCAAAGATTTGCACAACTTTTCACGATTTTTCTAAAATAGCAGATCTACAAGCTCGTAGCGCGGCACTCGGTGCCGCGCTATGAGCTTGTAGATCTGCTATTTTTGAATAGCCCAAAGACATCTTAAAATGACACAGGACTTGGCCATACAAACATTTTCCAGCCGTGAGATTTTATTTTATGCTTTAATCCATGGGTCCTGTATTTTCCTCAGTGAAATGCGTGCACGGCAACCAAAATGCTGTCTCTTTACTCTTTATAGGGAGAGCCCTATAAGGCACATGGTAGAGAGACCTTATAGTTATAGGGTCCTGTAGGGCTGCCTTCTGGCTGCCTGCCTTCCAGCCGTTTGCTGGTGGAAAAGAAGTACATTCCGGCGTCTTTTCCTCTCGTCAGTGGATGTTTAGTCCAGGGTTTCTCAAAGTGGGTGCCGTGACGCAAGTCCAGGGGTGCCGCAGAATACTTTGAAAATATTTGGGATTTATCAATAAATATCACTTCAGTTTAACCACTTAAACCCTTTATACTTATTAAGACAGACCACCAAACCTCCTTGCCAAAAAATTGCCGATCTACAAGCTCACAACGGGTCACGTTGTGACACGTTGTGAGCTTGTAGATCTGCTATTTTTGGTGAATGTTCCTCCCAGAATATAGGGATGCTGGGTGGTTAAAGTGGTTAAATGTCAAGTATGAAGTTATTTTCAATCTGTCGTAATGGAAACTACTATTCTCTAAAGTTTCCTTGTGACACATGCTGTATCTTAGGGGGAAATTGACATATTCACGTACCATGATATGACCAAGCCAATCTCACATTTCTCTCCAGTCTTTTTCTCGTCAGTTATAATGTGAAGTCGGGCGGTTTGAGCCTTTTTTATTTAGGTCACAACAAGGTTACATCTTCGTCAGGTCATTTGTTTCACCTGACGAAGATGTAAGAACGTTGTCGTTTTCGTTCTGTGCTTTGCACCCTGGCTGCGACCTAAAAAGGCTCAAATCGTCCGAGCTGCTCCAGTGCCAATTATTCATTATTCAGTCATGATGACAAATATTTTATTGTACCTGCTGCACTGCTGCTGTGACGTTTGGAGAGCTAAACCCTGGGTCTGATGAAGAGCGTTTAGCCTGAAACGCCACAGCAGCGGTAGGTATAGGTACAATAAAGGATTTGTCATATTCCTACAGTGT
>NC_137620.1:43609220-43634220 GCF_963280865.1 Gymnoscopelus braueri | reverse complement strand
TTACTTTTGGTACTTTAAGTACATTATGATACCAATACTTTTGTACTTTTATTCAAGTACATCTTTAATCCCGGACTTTTACTTGTAACGGAGTACTTCTACATTGCAGTATTGATACTTTTACTTAAGTAAAACGTTCGAGTACTTTTTCCAGCACTGGTGTTAGGTCAATTGGACCCACATGTTGAGAACCACTGCACTGGAGGATAGAGAGAGAGACAGTGTACCGTAACATGAAAATCACATAACATCCACTGCGGGCATAGCAGGCTTGATTCCTGGCACCAAACAGCCTCAGAGGACCAGGAATTAGCTTTGTTTTAAATCTTTAATCTGCATCAATAATAATAAACAATAACAAAGGGGTGCTTATCATCACTACAACTTTCTTTCTTTCTTTTTTTATGGGTGAGAAGAGACACTGATAAATAAATATAGACATAATGACAGAGTGATGATGAGGCACTTTCTGTCTCAGTCAATCAGTGTTCCAAATTACCCATCAGCCACTGTGCGAGCACCCGGCCGTCACCGTGGCGACCATGACGGGGACGATTGAATTATTTACGCATGACTTGAATATATCCTACCTCATAGAACAGGACCGACTGTCTGTCTGTCTGCCTGCCTGCCTGCCTGCCTGCCTGTCTGTCTGCCTGCCTGCCTGCCTGCCTGCCTGCCTGCCTGCCTGCCTGCCTGCCTGCCTGCCTGCCTGCCTGTCTGTCTGTCTGTCTGTCTGTCTGTCTGTCTGTCTGTCTGTCTGTCTGTCTGTCTGTCTGCCTGTCTCTCTATATGCAGTCATTCAGCTGTACAGAAGCCCATTAAAAAAACAGCAATTAACTTAACCTGTAATGGCTGTGTGTGTGTGTGTGTGTGTGTGTGTGTGTGTGTGTGTGTGTGTGTGTGTGTGTGTGTGTGTGTGTGTGTGTGTGTGTGTGTGTGTGTGTGTGTGTGTGTGTGTGTGTGTGTGTGTGTGCGCGCGCAGTAGTGCGCAGTGCATGTGTTCGCATGATATGCGTCTGAATACATGTATTTTACAGTGTATTTACCCAGGTGCCCACACACAACACAACAGCTTGTAGATCTGCTATTTTCCCCACATCGTCGTATGATGGAGAATATTAGGCAGATAGGCACCATGAAGACAATCAACACGCCACAAACCAACCAATACTAGTCTCTTTTGAAAAAAAATTATTTTGTCGTTCACTAATGCAGTCTTGGTGGTGACACACTGTGACACACACACACACACACACACACACACACACACACACACACACACACACACACACACACACACACACACACACACACACACACACACACACACACACACGCAAACACGTGGACACAAGCACACGCCACAACCACCACACCTACAAACAAAGCTAGACTTGAATGACCTATACAGCCATGTTCAATGGCAGTGTTTTGAGAGGAGGGGCAGAGGGCTCTTCTGGTGGCCGCTGTTTCCCATGAGTGAGTGCCGTTTTCAGGCAGAGTGTACATGCATACAGAGGTATCAGGGCCCAGGCACACAACACTAAAACTATATGTGCAAGGCTATTTTCTGTGGACTACACCGCCGTTTTACAGCGTATGAATCGAGCATCACTCATGTCATTATGTCATCAACACCAATGCAAATATATACAGTAGGTCAATGGTGTCTGAATACACACATCTGATCTGTTAACTCAGTCAGTGGTTCTCAAATGTGGTCCTTATGGGTGGTGGTCCAGGGGTCCTTTGAGGGGGCTCCAGTAAAAGTAATAAATATCGCTTTATCCATTTATATGCTGGCGTTTTCAAAAATAGCAAAAGCGCAAAAATGTTTGGAATATCTTGAATAATTTTGCATATTCTTTTTTACATATAGTAGATCTGCTCTTCTGGGGAGGTCCCTGGCATAAAACCTTTTCAGATGGGTGTCCGCGGCCAAGTAAATATCAATCTGGGGGTCCTCCTTGACATGAAAAGGTTTGAGAACCACAAATCAGACTTACAAATCAGATCTGCCTGCAGTCTGAACTAATCCTTTATTCCATGTGGTGGTGACACTGCATTTCAAAAGACACCGATACAGTGGTGGAAAAAGTACTCAAATTATTTACTTAAGTAAAAGTACCAATACTGCAATATAAAAGTACTCTGTTACAAGTAAAAGTCCAGAATTCAAAATTTACTTGAGTAAAAGTACAAAAGTATTGGCATCAAAATGTACTTAAAGTACCAAAAGTAAAAGTACTAAATATTTGAAAATAGCAGATCTACAAGCTCACAACGCGTCGCGATGCGACGCGTTGTGAGCTTGTAGATCGGCTATTTTCAAATAGCCTAGGTATAAAATAGGGTTAAAGTGGTTAATGTATGTTTCATTATATCATAATTTACATCTGAAAAGTAACTAGTAACTAAAGTTTTCAAATAATTGTAGTGGAGTAAAAGTACAATATTTGCCTCTGAGATGTAGTGGAGTAGAAGTAAAAGTATTGGAAATTGGAAATACTCAAGTAAAGTACAAATACCTCAAAATTGTACTTAAGTACAGTACTTAAGTAAATGTACTTAGTTACTTTCCACCACAGTGTATACGGATGCACAGGAAATGAAAAAAGAGGGTTGAATAAGAAGCCCATAATACTGTGGTCTGTGTCCTCGGGGGTCTCCAGAGGTTTGTGACGGCATAAGGCCCTTTTGTCACGTTTAATTACCATTGCCCTGCAACAACAGGGGGGGGGCAGCTGTTCAGGTCGTAAAGTTTTCCCCAGATTGATTATTACCACATGAACCATATAGCATAGCATCCCTATTCTGGGGCCATGCCATAGCAGGTGCAACTGTAAGCAAACCAACATACAGTAGAAGTGTATACACTATACAAGGGTATCTGCATATTTCTTAACCCATTAAGACCTGAAGCCGATTCTACAAATGCCGATTCTACAAATGCTCGTAGCGCGGCACTCGGTGCCGCGCTATGAGCTTGTAGATCTGCTATTTTTGAATAGCCAATGTGTAAAATATTGCTTTTTAGCTCACACACACACACACACACACACCCCCACACACACACACACACACACACACACACACACACACACACACACACACACACACACACACACACACACACACACACACACACACACACACACAGAGCAGAAAGGCGCATTGACATTTATGCGACACTAAATGGCATTAGCTGACACTGTAGGTTTTTAGAAGCATTGTGTGAACTTTATTCCATTAGAAACGCTCGCTCGCTGGTGGAGTCAGGTGCGTACCATGATGAGTAAATAACCTTTCATACTGAAAGTGCATCCATTCTCATTCTTCATAACGCACTCATTATCTTCAGCTTTCTTCCTTTCTGTCACCCCCCACTGCCTGTCCCTTGCTCTCTCTCTCTCTCTCTCTCTCTCTCTCTCTCTCTCTCTCTCTCTCTCTCTCTCTCTCTCTCTCTCTCTCTCTCTCTCTCTCTCATATAATTGATTGTGTATGGCGAAGGCAGGACAGGTTCATTATTATTCCATTGCCTCACCGACATTTCGGCTCCGAAGAGCTGCATGCAACACTGCAATTACTCTCTCTCACACACACACACACACACACACACACACACACACACACACACACGCGCGCGCGTGTGACGCAGACACACGCATGGTGTAGGCGACCAGGTAAATGCACGTAAATGCGGGGCTTGACACTGCCGTTTGACAGTGTTTATCTCCGTTTATCTCAGGCTTAAGAATGCATTAGGCTTGTTTGTGTCTGTATCCATCAAGGCGTTGCTGTTGTTTGTTTGTTTTAGCTGGGGAAATAGAACACTTTGGTGTACAAATACAATTCACATTCAATTCATACTATTATTTTTTGCCAGTTTAACCCTATTCTTTCAAAGAGATTTCCAAAAATGTCCAACAACCTCCAACCTGTCGTTGCGTGGCGCATTGCCTTGCCTACTTGTTGTCAATTATTTGTACGAGCTCTTGTTTTATTGTTTTATTGGATCTTGTTTATTTTGATACACTTGCTGGTTTTAGCTCTTGCTCATTTGATTTTGTCTCATCTGTTTAACCCATTGATACCTGGAACGCTTCTGTGTCACTTTAGATGCCTTTGGCTATTCAAAAATAGCAGATATACAAGCTCATAGCGCGGCACCGAGTGCCGCGCTACGAGCTTGTAGATCTGCTATTTTTGAAAAAATCGTGAAAACATATTTTTTTCAAAAAACTGTTAGGATTTAGATTTTTTTTAAGTTGGTAGCTGATTTATTGCACTTTTACCATAGCGCTAGGTATACTCTTAGTTGCTTGTATAGAAGAAGAGAAGAAGAGAATGCACTTATGACTTCTGGTGATTAGTAGTTTTATTGCCTACCTGTGTTGAATGCACTTATTGTAAGTCGCTTTGGATAAAAGCGTCTGCTAAATTGATTGATTGTAATGTAATTGTGAGCTTGTTCATCGGCTACTTTTGCAATGTTGTTTTTTTAAAGCCATTTTGCAATTGGGAGGCCCCATCCAGAGGCTATGGCTGTTTGGGGGGGTCCCTGGCATGAAAGGTTTTGGGGACCCCCGGTGTAGGCCACGTGACACACAGGCATGTCCGCTTAATGTCCCCCTGCTATATTGATACTCCAACACAATTGGAGCAATGATTGCTATCAGAATAGAGCTCCAGGATGGGGGGTGGGGGGGTGGTTTTCAGTGAGAACCAGTCATAAAACAGGTTCATCAAGCTGCTATAGTGATGGGTCGTTCATGATCGATTCGTTCAAAATAACTAGTTCGTTGCCGTGAACGATGTGAACGAGCGCGTTCTCTCCCTGGAACTGTTACGTTCACGCTATCGTTCGTGATGCCCCCCCCATCCCCTCCCCCCGTACAGGCGACGTGATAATAACGCTCCCGCGATGATGTTTTACACTAGAAAATTGCGCTACTGAACGAGAACGTGAACTAATCACTTGAACGAATCATTGCCGTGAACGAAATCGATCGTTCACTGTAATGAACGTTTTTTTTTCCCACCACTACAAGCTGCACAGGAGCACATTGAGAGAATGCATTGAAATGGCTGGGGGGGGGGGGGGGGGGGGATGACGTTAACATTTAAGTCATCGAGTGGGTGGGCCCACCAAACATACAATGGCCAGTCACAGCTTTTAGTGTCGCATGGTATAATAAACATTTAAACTGTTATTATTACTGGTGGGTTGAGTGAGTCGACACGATTTGCAGTTTGGAGAAAAGGTTGAAATGTAATGGTTTTGGCATCATGTCGAGTAAAAAAGATCACAGTCTGTTACTAAATGTGCTTTGATTTTGTTGTTTGAAGGAAAAAAGAGAAGAAGTGACTGAGCCAAGCTGAATTTTATTCATGAGTTTTATGAGAGGATTCACGCATAGACGGTTCAGGCAGGAGGGAGGAGGCAGCGATTAGAGACAGTCATGTTTGGTTCATTTGAGGATTTAACTTCACTTCTGTCTCAGAATTTCAGTTCAGTAGGTTGCAATACCAGTATTATAATAACACTCACATAAGGAACTGATGCCCGGTACGCCTAGAGTGTTCCGCTGTTGAATACTCAGAGCTATAGGCCTGTCACAATTATGACATAATCATCATAACCGTTTCCATGTTGAAAAATGTTCATACATTTTCAAATATTAAAAAAGCAGAATCTACAAGATTACAACGCGTCACTTTGTGACACATTGTAAGCTTGTACATCAGCTATTTGAGCTTGTAAGCTTGTAGATCAGCTATTTGATTAGCTATTGAGTGAAATAAGAGCGCACCAAATGCACTCTTTTATCAAGTTTAGAAGGTTTAAGTGACTTTTTGCAGCTCAACAAAGCTAATTCTAATTCATGTATGACGGAGGACAATTTAACGATTACAAATCTCTGCGATACGATTATTGTGAGCGTTTCTTTTCTTCTCACGATAAACGATAATAACGATTATCGTCCCATCCGTCCCTACCCAGTACGACCACAGTCTTCTACTGTTGGTCACTGGGAGCTGACCAGTACAACCACAGTCTTCTAGTGTACAACGGCGTTGTAACGGTGTGATAAACTGAGTTATTTGTTTGTTTAGTTTTATTATTATTATTGTTATACAAGCAGCACAGCCATGTTTTATTTACATGGTATGGGACCCCGCTAGGAGCTGCCAGTACAACCACAGTATTGTTGTGTTAGTTGCTGCTAGTGAATTGAGTGGATTGATTGATTGATTGATTGATTGATTGATTGATTGATTGACATTTGTATTGACAGAAATGCATACACATGAACGTGAACAAGAGAGTAGAAAAAGAAGCTTGAGATCTTATTGTGGTCCTTTATGTACAATGTGAATCTGTTGGGGAGCTGTTGAAGATACATGTGGACAATAGACCTGACCTCGACTAAGTCGAATAGTCGACTGGTTAGTCGCGGGGGGGTCCGAGTCGACTGCGTGTGTCTCTTAGTTGAATCTTCCACTTTATTCTTCTTATTCCTCATCTTTGTATTGGTATTGTTTGTGTTGGAGCGCCTCAGTGCGGCTGCAGAGTTCATGTGCAACCTCTTCCAGAGAGAGATAGAGACACTAGAAACTCTGCTGGAGACACAAAACAAACTGTGTAGACTTGGCCCTTTGAAATAAATGTATTTTTTTTGTTTGTTGCATTAGTCGACTGCCAGTCGACTATTGGCAATTAGTCGCCAATTAGATTCGACTAAACAAATCCTTAGACGGGGACAGGCCTAGTGGACAATGAAATGGATTTGGTTTAAAGCACTTTAAGACAATAGGACAGTGGCCATTGTCATTCCTAGTGTCATCCCTAATTAGTGGGATCGAGCCCATCTGTGCATATTAGGCAGACAGAGCCCTCAGATCTGCTTTGAATTGTTTAGACAATGACATGCCGACATATTGTTCCACCTCCCTTGTCCCCTATTTTTAGTATTGTTAAAAGTATAGGCAGTGGTGGAAAAATACTCAAATGTTTTACTTAGGTAAAAGTATCAATACTGCAATGTAGAAGTACTCTGTTACAAGTAAAAGTCCGGAATTCAGAATTTACTTAAGTAAAAGTACAAAAGTATTGGTATCCAAATGTAGCCTACTTAAAGTACCAAAAGTAAAAGTACAAAAATGTTTGAAAATAGCAGATCTACACTACAAGCCCACAACGCGTCGCGATGGGACGCGTTGTAGATCTGCTATTTTCAAATAGCCTAGGTATAAAATAGGGCTGAAGTGGTTAATGTCTGTTTTATAATATAATCATTTATATCTGCAAAGTAACTAGTAACTAAAGTTTAAGTGCAATAGTAAAAAGTGCAATATTTGCCTCTGAGATGTAGTGGAGTAGAAGTACTAAAAATGAGAAATACTCCAGTAAAGTAAAAAATCCTCAAAATTGTACTTAAGTACAGTACTTAAGTAAATGTACTTAGTTACTTTACACCACTGCGTATAGGCGATACAATAATTTTAAGTGCAATGTAAAGAATTTGTCCGAGTCTATGATATTCGCACCGCAACAGGAGCCTTTATGTTGAATGATTTCCTGTCATCTACCCTGGTGTCCTTATGCTTCCAACATGTCTCACTTCTCTCTCTCTCTCTCTGTGTGTGTGTGCGTGTGTGTGTGTGTGTGTGCGTGTGTGTGTGTCTACATGGCCCATTCCCCCCCCCCCCTCCCCTCTGTCTCCTCTCAAGCGCATACTGGTGCTGCTGGCACACTGCGGCAACAAATAGGATTATAAATTAACTGTGTTTGTGTTAGATGGGAAAATGCCAGCTGAAATCATTGCTGTTTCGAGCATTTAATGGTGTAACTGCCTTTTTGTGTGTGTGTGTGTGTGTGTGTGTGTGTGTGTGTGTGTGTGTGTGTGTGTGTGTGCGTGTGCGTGTAACTTGGCAATAGCCGGGTTTGCAGCTGGGATTCACATCCTTAGAACATTGCAATGTTTTGCATGCATACGCCAGTCGTCCTTTGGGACCGGCACAATGGCCAATCCAGTGTGTCGGGGCTGCTCTGGCATATCTACCCAGCCAATCGTATGTTGGGAGCCACTGGTACATCTAAACTAGAGCAGTGGTTCTCAACCCTTTAAGCCCACGACGCCCCAAAATAATCATATTCGAACTGGGGACCCCCCCCACCTTGACAAGCATCTGGAATTGTAGGCATTACTCTTAGTTTGACTCGGTTCTACAGATGAATGTAGTAAAAATAATTTGACAATTTGGCCAATGTTTGAGCAGTTTTTATAGTATAGTTTGTTGATTACTTTTGATGCAGTAATGGTCTTTTTTTTCATTTCCTCTTTTTATTTCTTATTTTTTTGGGTATTGGGTATTAAAAGTCCTTCAATTGTCACTTTACTGTCATCTTGGGACCCCTCCAAAACATGGTCGGGACCCCCAGACCACAGGTTGAGAACCACTGAAATAGAGAACAGTCTCAGAGGACATGCAGAGAACACAACACAGAAACACAGAATTCAAGAGGACATAACGGCCTAAATCTAATGCGAAAATGAACGCTAGACCCGGTCCTACACAGATAGCTTACTCTAAAGCAGTGGTTGTGAAAGTGGGGTCCACCGAGGGACCCCCAGAGGTTCTTGAGGGAGTTCCAGGCGGACCCCAGCAAAACGAGGAACAGTTTAATTTCACAAATTACGTACTAGAAGTTAGCCGAATAAGAGGATATATAAGTGACTATTCGTATCATATGTTTCAGTGTCTTATACCAGTCGCCTTGGGGGCGACTCGTTGCCTCGTCGCTCAGTGGTCCTTCTGGCCGATCTACACGGTCACGTCTTTTTTCTGTTCTGGCCCCACAGTGGTGGAATTAACTCCCCACTGATGTCAGGACAGCAGAGTCACTGCCCATCTTTCACCGCAGGCTGAAAACCCACCTCTTCAGGAAACACTACCCTTCCTCTTCGCCTTGCCTACTTGTTGTTAACTAGTTGTACGAGCTCTTGTTTTATTGGATCTTGTTTATTTGATACACTTATTAGTTTTAGCTCTTGCTCATTTGATTTTCCTATTTGTCTCATCTGTTTAAAGATGGGGTGCCATGATATTTTTCAACCCTAAAACCTGATCATAAGGTATTATTATGTAAGGATTTTTTTCAACAAAAAAAAGTGTACAGAAATGGTTAAAATTATGTTTTTATGTGGACACGCCTCCAGTTCATTAAGTATACCTGGTTCTCACCTTAGCACCTCCTCCACCACCTTAGCACCACCCACCTGTCCTAGTCCCTCCTCCTCCTCATGCCCACACCTGTTGTGTTATGATAATGAGGGGGAGGGTATGGCTTTGTGATGTCACTAAAGCGCTGTTTCTCTATTGGCACGTTTGACCCTCAAGGTTTCAGCCTCCAGGAAGAAACTCCAAATAGTCAGAGAAGACATAAAACACCATAAAAACACCACCGAAGTTCTATCAACCTCATAGACACATGAAAAACAGAAAAAGTGCAAAAACATGGCACCAGCTCTTTAAGAAAGTAGGTAGCTGATATATTGCACTTTTACCTCAGCGCTAGACATACTCTTAGTTGCTTGTTTTAGAAGAGAATGCACTTAAGACTTCTGGTGATTAGTACTTTCGTTCCCTACCTATGTTGAATGCACTTATTGTAAGTCGCTTTGGATAAAAGTGTCTGCTAAATGACCGTAATGTAATGTAATAATGTCTGTGACTGTTATCTCCCCATGTCTAATCTAGCAACAAACGTTGTGATAGAGGTCCCACCCTGCCACAACACCTTTTCAAGTGGGCCTCCTTGACATGACAATATTTGAGAACCACTGCAAAAAGGTTAAACTTTGAGAAAGAAAAACATGGTGTGCTTCCTCTGGATGCCTTTTTAGTTTAGGCAGTGGTGGGTGCTCAGCTATAACCTAAATCAGGGGTCTTCAACAGGGGGTCCGGGACCCCTAGGGGGTCCTCAGAGTTACTACAGGGGGGCCGCCAAATCTTTGTGATTTTTTACATTAACCACTTCAACCAAGCATCCCTATTCTGAGAAGAACTTTAGCCAAAAATAGCAGATCTACAAGCAGACAACGCCTCGCGCTGCGAGGCGTTGTCTGCTTAGTAGATCTGCTATTTTCGGCAGAGAGATCTGGTGTAGGGGGGAAAAAGAACCGACCAAGTACAGAGTGAAAGGTCAAGTTTACTTACGGTTTATGTGGTTAAAAGTCTGAAAACACACATTAACATGAATCCAACACTGATGACAGTGTCTGTCAAACAAGTCTATGAAGCTATCTATGAAATCTATGAAAAGATTATATTCTATACAATATATAATGGGGGTCCCTGCTTTATCTCTCTCTCAGCCAAGGGGTCCTTGGCCTGAAAACGTTGAAGACCCCTGACTTAAATCATATACCATTGAGAGCGTTCTCAATAAATGAGAATGTGTATTCTGAGCCTGTCTTGCATTCTTTATTTTGGAGTGCCGCTTTTTTCCACTTCGGTGACATTTGATTTAAGTTAAACTTTGAGCTTTGCTTTGGCTACTGTACTGTTCACTGATGTGCATAGAAGGCAAATTCATCTTCATGAATACGCGCATCTTTTGCATTCTTTGAAGAAATCTATTTCTTTCTATCTTTTTTTATCATACTAATGCTGCTGTGCTAAACAGCAAGGTGCACCACCTATAAAGTGCTGTTAGCCAAGAGCTGCTTTAACCCCCATCTCCAAATATTTTGTTCCAGGGACCCCCCCAGAAGCAAAATATTTGAGTTACTTGATCATACTACAGCGTCACACAAAAACATCAACAAGTAGCAGATCTACAAGCTTGTAGATCTGCTACTTTTGATGTTTTTGAATTTTAATCCTGAAAAATTACGGTTTTGAACATTTTCCCACCCGACACAGAGATGATATTCATCTGCAATGCTGTGGAGACACAGCTCTCTGAACCAGACTGTTCCTGTCCTTTAATCCTGCATTTCAGAATCCAGTGCATGCAGTTGGCTGGACCGTAACCAAGCACATCTACTTGATTATACTGTTACTTGAGTAAATCTTTCGAGTATCTGTACTTTACTTGAGTATTTGTAGTTTTTGGACACTTCATGCATTTCAACAACAAATATTGGACTTTTGACTCCACTACATTTCTAGGAAGGGAAAAAAGTAGGCTACATTTTGTATTAACCACTTAAAGGAGAATACCGGACAAATTAAGTGTTGTCTTTGATGTCTCGTTACTCACCTATTGACGTGAAAAGTGGCGTTCTTTTTTTCCATCGATTCCCCTGTCGTCATTTTTTAAACCCCCTCCGTTGTCATAATGGGAGCGCGTGGGTTAGGGAGATTCGTCTATTATAACCGATGCAAAGTTGTTTTTTTCTCTTCTGCTAGTAGTCATTGTGGAGTCTCATGATAGTCAAACATGAGAGTAGCTAGCCTGAGAGGCTAGCGCTACTGCCGAACGAATTAACACTGGTTGCTTGTTTCAAGAACCTGGCAACACGAGTTGCCAGGTTCTGGAAAGAAACAAGCGGAAAAAAAGAACGCCACTTTTCACGTCAATAGGTGAGTAACGAGACATCAAAGACAACACTTAATTTGTCCGGTATTCTCCTTTAAGCCCTATTTCAAATATAGTGAAAATGGCAGATCTACAAGCTCACAATGTGTCGCAAATGATGCGACAGGTTGATAATTATTATTAAGTTAGGCAGTGGCGTTAAAGTGGGGTTTGGGGACCCTCAGGGGTGAACTTGTAGATCAGCTATTTTCCACTATTTTTGAACATATTTGCCTATGATATGACATATGCATATTAGCCTATGGCATGCCCCAACATAGGCATGCCATGGTTAATTGCATTATAATTTCACAAGCTAGAAGGTTATCCAAAGACAGAATGTAGTATATGAGAATGACTATTCAGGTTTCTCTCTCCCCACCTACAGTATAGAAAATTGTAGAATTACTCTTTTTAAATGGGGGTCCTTAACATGGAAATGTTTGAGAACCACTGGCCCGTTATTTACTCCCGGGGATCAAGGGCTCTATATAGCCAGAGAGGCTCAGATTCAATGCTGCTGAATCTCTTCCTGGCAGCTTCCTTCCAACAGCGTTTGCATGCTGTGACAGCATTCCCTCTTTAACAACCACACACACACACACACACACACACACACACACACACACACACACACACACACACACACACACACACACACACACACACACACACACACACACACACACACACACACACACACACACACACACACACACACACAGCCTCCAGCTGTGTGCCATCTAGGCCGGCCAGGTCAGCATCTTTTTCATGCCCGTTGCCATATTTCTGGTATTATCCCAAAGTGTTAGATGTCTCTCTCTCTCTCTCTTTCGGAGATGCTCCAGGATTGGTATATTGTGGAACATAGCGGTCAAAGCTATACCGCTAGAAAAATGTATCCTCCTATAATTCGACAAAGCTCTGTGTGCAGTGGTGGAAAAAGTACTCAAATTCTTTACTTAAGTAAAAGTACCAATACTGCAATATAAAAATACTCTGTTAAAAGTAAAAGTCCAGAATTCAAAATTTACTTGAGTAAAAGTACAGAAGTATTGGCATCAAAATGTACTTAAAGTACCAAAAGTAAAAGTACTAAATATTTGAAAATAGCTGATCTACAAGCTCAAAACGCGTCGCGATGCGACGCGTTTTGAGCTTGTAGATCAGCTATTTTCAAATAGCCTCTGTATAAAATAGGGTTAAAGTGGTTAATGTATGTTTCATTATATCATAATTTATATCTGAAAAGTAACTAGTAACTAAAGTTTTCAAATAAATGTAGTGGAGTAAAAGTACAATATTTGCCTCTGAAATGTAGTGGAGTAGAGGTAAAAGTATTGGAAATTGGAAATACTCAAGTAAAGTACAAATACCTCAGAATTGTACTTAAGTACAGTACTTAAGTAAATGTACTTAGTTACTTTACACCACTGTGTGTGGGTGGTGTAGTGGTGAGCCCAAAATCTCTTCTGCCCGGTTCTCCTCAGTGGCTGAAGCAATTGATCTGAATCTGCACACAGCCATTGACCATTACCATGTGCACGGAACAGCCAAGCCCGTTTTTCGCTTTCCCCCAAATGTCAGCTGTTTATTAGCGTTTTTGTGTTCGCTGGCGGTGGGCATGCCTTCCTTGTTCAACCGTCTCTAATGGTAGCTGGGTGGAGGCTGGTCATGAACCCGGTGGTCTCGCCCTTGGTACTACGGTAGGCCATGCCTGGCCGTGGCCGTTGTAGGGGTCAGACTCAGTATTGATGTTTCTGACTCACTTGAACTTCAAATATCCATCGTACCTCAAAAGGCAAAAATGTCTTTCGGTTCCTGCGTCCCGGTCGATTGTACCGCAGCTCCATAATGTGCTAAAAGCCATTTGAAACCCTCGTCATGCACTCTGATAGTAGCTGATGAGCGAAACAAATTCCATTATTTCTTCCATTATATTTTTGCTATCAATGTAATGTTCGAGTCTTTGAAACGCTGCCTAAACTGTCGACTATGTTTGGTATTTCAGTCTAATGTTGTATGTTGTGGCTTGAGCTTTAGTTCTTCTAAATACCTTTTGTGATGATTCTCTGTGTCGTATGAGGTTATGTCATATGGAATTTTCTTTGTGAAAGTTCACCATGTGCAGTTTATTTTTATGTATTGCAAATTGTATTTTGTGGGTCTTTTTCTCGCGCCGACTGTAAAAAAAACACACACACACACGCACACGCACACGCACACGCACACAGAGAATCATCTATTATTTAGTTCGGCCCCTCTTGACCGTTTGCATTTATCACACTCTGTCTTATAGACGCTGGCGCTCATACACCCATCTGGAACCCACTATACCAGGCAGTAAATATAGCGCACACGCACACACACGCACACACACACACACACACACACACACTGGAAATAACAATGCGTTGAGTTGGCAGACAGTGTTCTTTCCCAATCCCTGAGATTTTGGGGGAATCAGAGGTGACTTTAGCCGTGTGTCTGTCACTGTCACAGTTTTTACACCTCATCCTTTCTCATTTCACATTCAGAACGGTGTGTGTGTGTGTGTGTGTGTGCGTGTGCGCGTGCGCGCGTGTGTGTGTGTGTGTGTGCGCGCGCGTGCGTCCTCTGTGTGTAGCCAGAGGACGGTGTGAACCGGGACAATTTAACCCATTAAAACCGGGAAAGCATCTGTGTCATTCTAGATTCTTTTTTTCCCCGTTGGCTATTAACCCATTAAGACCTGAAGCCGATTCTACTAATGTCTTCTAAATCCCAGCAGTATTCTGATAAAAACCTATGTTTCTATATCAGTGGTGCTCAAACTTTTTCATGTCAAGGACCCCCAAAATTATATGTATTTGGCCGCCGACCCCCATCTCAAAATATGTTGTTCCAGGGACCCCCCAGAAGCAAATATTTGAGTTGAAAATGTTCGCTTTTAAAGAATACATGTATTCAAAGATTTGCACACATTTTCACTAATTTTCAAAAAATAGCAGATCTACAAGCTCATTGTAGATCTGCTATTTTTGAATAGCCAAAGTGTAAAATAATGTTTTTTTTAGCTCAAATGAAAAAGTGACACAGATGCTGTTCCAGATCTCGATACATCTGCTATTTTTTGAACGTTTTTTGAAAAATCTTGGAAAGTGTGAGAACTACTGATTTAGAATCAGAATTGTAGAATAGGTCTGAATGGGTTAAATGCATTCACACAGCTGTCAGAGAGGTGTTGGGGGGGGGGGGGGATTAACATACAGAGAGAAGTGTTGAAGACATTTAGTAATGGTTGCAAACCCTCAGGGGGATTCTCCATGTCACCACGCTGTCATACCTCAAGATAGTTGACCTTACACGTATTACAGAGGCATGCAATAACTAAGTACATGTACTCAAGAACGGTACATAAGTAAAATGTTGAGGTACTTTTACTTTACCTTGAGTATTTCCAATTTTCAATACTTTTACTCCCTACTCCACTACATCTCGGAGGCAAATAATCCCCTTTTTTACTCCACTAAACTGTAGTTTACTAGTTACTTTGTAGCAGAGTCCTGCACGGGTCCAATTTTGAGAACCCGCGCCCGCCCCGCCCGTCAATACTCAGATCCGTAGACCGACCCGTCACCCGTGATTATTTCAAAATACGAACCAGACCCGCCCCGCCCGTCAAATAAACGACCCGTTGTCCGCCCGTTTACCCGTGTAAAATGTAAATCCTATTGAAAAGTGTGTTGAAAAAGATAGCAGCCTTCAACAACAGCGCTACATTCAGTGGTCAGGTTTGTACAGAAATCAAGTGAAGACGGAGGAGCGAGCTTAAGCCACGCGCGCGAACGCGCATCTACGCAGCACACATGTGTCGTTGTTTACGTCATCATATATGGTTTCAATTTGAAGGTTTAACAGGATGTTCAATGTGTTTTTGTGAGTTAAGATAACTGACCAGCATGCTCCATGCAGTTGTGCTGTGTTAAGTTACACAAGTGACGTTGTTTGGGCGGAAACAGTGCTCTCTGATTTTCACAATAAAATGATACCCGCACGCGATTAGTTCAGTACCGCCCGTCCCCGTACCCGTGATCTTATCAAAGTAAAATTTTCACCCGTTTTCACCCGTCGGGTATCCGCGGGTACCCGGCCCGTTGCAGGACTCTGCTTTGTAGATCTTTATGCGCCTCGTTTCCTGACCGCGTCACTGATCGTGCACGATAATGCCCATGCACCCCAGGGGCGTAGCCACCACGGGTGGGCATAGGTAGGCCTGGGCCCACCCATTTCGTTTTTTCTGCCCACCCAAAAAATAAATAAAATAAAAATAATTCTAACTTTTTTTTATGTCATATTCAGGCATTTTCATAACAGTGCATATATAGGTACCCTGAAATCTGTCACAAACCAGCGAAAAAAAGTAGCAAAAACCGATAATAACCGCTAACAACTTTCGCGCGCGCGCACGTCGGGGGCGCACATGAAAATGTGTGCCCACCCGCGACTCCCTATAGGCCCAGCCTCGGCTAGCGAAGGCAACGCCACTGATGCACCCTCTTGTGTAATATTGCTTCATTTTTTACCGGCATCACCCCCGCCCAAACCCACCACAAATCCCCTCATATCCTCTCCCTCAAAGGCATCAGGGATTATCCATTGCCCTCTGCCAAGGGGACACACAGACACAGAGCCACTTGGGTGAGTTTGTAATGGAGTTGGAGAGGCAGGGGAATTCCTCCCAGCCCAGTGTGTTTTAACACGCTTACAGTCTGTCACGTTTACGAGAAGAAGAGGTCACCGACTCCTATGTTAACAGCCACATAACGTCTGATTTATACCCAGCATAGTTTCTCTTTAATGGTCACCTCCCATTTGAAAGTATCATTGGCCTTCAAACGGCATTTAATCACCCAATCAGAATCAGTTTCATTGGCTGAGCACGTGTTTGTAAATCTTTTGCGACTCGGCTTGTAAAACGAACGACACAGCCTGGAGATACACGATGTAGATAGAAGGTTTACAACATATTCATCTGAACCAGGGTTGTTAATATTTATTACAGCAAAGTCAAATTGAACACTGATATCCCAAAGACAGAGGAAAGAGCGAGTAACAAGCACAATGCATACAATACATTAGAACGCAACTGTAACATAACTTTAACCAAACAAAAACTAAAACTAAAAAACTTTAGTGTGTTGGCTGTGGGCCATGTGAGTTTCAAGACTCTTTGAGATGATTTAAAGGAGTAGTTCACCCCCCAAAAAATCTCATTTTCTATCAATTACACACCCCATGAAGCATTGAATTCATGGAGATTTGTTTTGTTTTTGTCGCATTCCTAAGCCAATAATCTGATGATAAGATGCTTATGTATCCGGTAGGAGACACGAAGGAGACTCTTTGTGTCTCCTACCGGATAAACCGCCGGTAATCAAAACTATTGGCTCAGGAATTCGACAAAAACAAAACAATCTCCATTATTTCAATGCTTCATAGGGTGTGCAATTGATAGAAAATAAGCAATTTTTTTGTTGAACTATCCCTTTAAGTTAAGTGAATTTGTTGACTCATCTACGGCGTATGCCAACCAGATTATGTATTTATTTAATTTTTTTGGACAACCACCTATCTTGCAGATCTGCTATTTTCAAAACAAAACTTTGGAAAAAAACAGTGAAACATTTCGAATATTTTTTATAACGTTTTAACAACACAAATCTTGTATGGGGAGTTCCTGACACCAAATATTGTCAGGGGCCAGTTTGGAGTTTCAGCCTCCTGAAGGTGTTTTTTTAGGGCAGTTTTGAAAGTGAGTAGGGTTTTACACTCCTTTACTCCTTTAGGTAGGGCTTTCCACATTTTTGTTGCATAGCAGTATTGAAGTATTTTGACAGGTACATGGGTATCTTAAAGGAGAAATCCGGACATTTTAAGTGTTATCTTTGATGTGTCGTTACTCACCTACCGACGTAGAAAGTGGCGTTGATTTTTTCCAGCGATTCCCCTGTCGTAATTTTTTCGACCCCCTCCGTTGGTATAATGGGAGCGCGTGGCTAAGGGAAATTCGTCTATTATAACCGATGCAAAGTAATTTTTTTCTCTACTACTACTCATTGTAGAGTCTCATGATACTCAAACATGCGCTGAAAGTTCATGAGAGGCTAAGGCTAATGCCGAACGAGCTAACGCTGGTTGCTTGTTTCTCTCCCAGAACCTGGCAACTCGGTGTTGCCAGGCAGAGAAATAAGCAAACAACGTTAGCTCGTTCGGCATTAGCGATAGCTTCTCAGGGACTTTCAGTGCATGTTTGAGTATCATGAGACTCTACAATGAGTAGTAGTAGAGAAAAAAATAACTTTGCATCGGTTATAATAGACGAATTTCCCTTAGCCACGCGCTCCCATTATACCAACGGAGGGGGTCGACAAAATTACGACAGGGGAATCGCTGGAAAAAATCAACGCCACTTTCTACGTCGGTAGGTGAGTAACGACACATCAAAGATAACACTTAAAATGTCTGGATTTCTCCTTTAATGTTGCGGTGTATCTTGTAGACCAGGCCCATTGCAAGTTGCCGTCCGCAACCCTGATTTTGTAGCAGCTACAAACGGCGGATGTATCCTTATTGTATCTTCATGTCGCTGCATGGCTTCTGTTGAAAAACAACGGCAGCCTGTGTCTCTGTAGAGCTGCTGATGTGAGCGCAGCGTGAGCCATGTTCCCCGATTTCTCATCTCCTCGTGTGTTCTCACCCTAGCTTCTCCTGGGAGACGTTTGAAGGCGATCGAATACATTGATTGGTACGTACATACCACTCTGGGCTGATCATTAATTTGATGTAGCCGCGTGGAAGTGACCAGCAGCACAGTATAGGGTTGTTGTGGTAGCCGGTGTTGCAAGGTGTGGACTTTATATATATTTCATTCAATCTGGGCACGCACCTGTGTCACTTTCGATTTCTTTGGCTATTCAAAAATAGCAGATCTGCAAGCTCGTAGCGCGGCACCGAGTGCCGCGCTACGAGCTTGTAGATCTGCTATTTTTGGGGAAAAAAAACTTGAAAATGTTAGCAAATCTTCGTTTTTTAATTTTTTTAAAGCAAACATTTGTAACTCAAAACTTTGTTTCTGGGGGGTGGGGGGGGGGGGGGTCCCTCGAATAAAATATTTGAAATACATTATATAGATTTGCATGATTTTTCAAAAATAGCAGATCTACAAGCTCATAGCATCGTAACATCGGTCTTTGCTCACTTGGCATCAGGATTTCTATGAACTACATGCTGTAGTTTTGTCTGGTTCTCCTTCTCTCTCAGTGGTAATCTCTTCACATCTCTAACATCGGTGTCCTTCAGTCTGTCTCGTGGTGACATTCCATGCTCTATTCGTGTACTTGTACTCACTGTCTCCTCCACTCTGCTTCACATCTTCCCACTTAATGTTATGAATAAAATAATGTCAAGTCAAATAACTGCTGCACATCGCGTTAGTTTTTTGCTCACTTACCCTAACCCATGGACATAATTCTGTTAGGGTAAAACTTGGCTGCTGCTTCACCTTATAGTAACGTTACTGACGTTACTATAAGGTATATCTATCCCATTCAATTCGGGAACCATCTCTGTCATTTTTAGATTTCTTTGGCTATTCAAAAATAGCAGATATACAAGCTCATAGCGCGGCACTCGCTATGAGCACATCTAAAATGACAGAGATGCGTTCACATCGGCAGCAACTAAGGCCTCGACATCGATCCTAACAACATGCTATGATTTAACAGCGCGTCTGTGGAGAATTACCCCCATGCACTCTGTGCGCTGTGCTGTCACTGGACAGCACTAAATACGCTGAGATATTGTCCCCCCCTTAGGTGAAAGAAAAACGTCCGGTTCAATTAGTCTGAGGAAGGTAATCGATGTCCGTCCATTAACGGATGAGACATAAGACCTCTCTCGCTGTCAAAGCGTCTTCCTGCATGCATCGGGGACTGTGTCCTTTTTTTTTAATGTGAACTTGTTGATAGTCGTGAGTTCGTCTGAGGTTTGTACGTGAATTATTGAAGCCTTGAGTTGAGAATGTCCTGGTTTTTAGGGTAATGAATGTGTTAGGCAGTGAAGCGTATTCTACTGTCACATAGTTCAATACGAATGTTTTAGTAGGCTACGTTAACCTGAGGATTGACTGAACATGGTCCGCATTTTATTTATAGGCATGTTCACACGCAACGTTTTGGGGATTAAAAATGTCACTGAACCATTCTACACAACAATACTGTGATGTTTGTTTGATTGGTATCAAAATATACTTAAAATACCAAAAGTAAAAGTACTAAAATGTTTGAAAATAGCCGATCTACAAGCTCACAACGCGTCGCGATGCGACGCGTTGTGAGCTTGTAGATCGGCTATTTTCAAATAGCCTAGGTATAACATAGGGTTAAAGTGGTTAATGTATGTTTTATAATATAATCATTTATATCTGCAAAGTAACTAAAGTTTCCAAATAATTGGAGTGGAGTAAAAGTACAATATTTTGCCTCTGAGATGTAGTGGAGTAGAAGTAAAAGTATAGACAATTGGAAATACTCCAGTAAAGTAAAAGTACCTCAACATTGTACTTAAGTACAGTACTTGAGTAAATGTACTTAGTTACTTTACACCACTGTAAAAAAAAAAGGTCTGCAGAACGTTCTGTGATGTTTTCTCTGGCGACCAGGCTGGACGGATGGATGGATTTGTGGTAGAGAAGAGAGGCAGCTCATGTTCCTGCTATTGGTGTGAGTGGAAGAGAGATACACTGCTGAGATCACATGACTTCTCTGAAGCAGAGAGAGAGAGAGAGAGAGAGAGAGAGAGAGAGGGGATATCTTGAGTGTTAAAAAGGACCCATGGGTCCATTTTGACACTTTGAGAGTCAATTTCAATCAGATCTTGCTGTGTACTGTAAAACAAACACACACACACACACACACACACACACACACACACACACACACACACACACACACACACACACACACACACACACACACACACACACACACACACACACACACACACACACACACACACACACACAGGGGAGGGGATCAAAGGATAGTGGTATAACAGCTTAACGCAGCGGGCCAGAACGACCATGTTTTTTCAACTTGAGACGTGTGTGTGTGTGTGTGTGTGTGTGTGTGTGTGTGTGTGTGTGCGTGTGCGTGTGCGTGTGTGTTCAGTCATCCACACACAATGACGTACATTAGTGTATGTATTGTGTACTGGGATTTGTCAGTGTTGATGACACACCCAGTTTGTATTAAGCTCATATAGAGATGTATTATTAATGTGTTTTTATAAATGTTCTCTTCTGTTATGTTTGTATTTGTTTAGAGAAATGTGTTAGAATGACAAGAAGTGCATTAAAAACCACTTGAACCCCAGCATCCCCATTCTGGGGGTAACATTAGGCAAAAAAAAGGCGATCTACAAGCTCACTCGTTGTGAGCTTGTAGATCGGCAATTTTTGGCGAAGAGATTTGGTGTAGATGGGAAGAAAGCTGACCTAGTACAGTTAAAACGCAGGTCTGTTTTTATCCCATTATAACCGGGAAAGCATCTGTGTCATTTTGGATTTTAGCGTTGGCTATTCAAAAAATAGCAGATATACAAGCTCACAGTGCCACGCTGCAAGCTTGTACATCTGCTACTTCTTTTTTTTTTTATATATATATATGTTGAAAGTGTTTGAAAAATGGTCAATAATTTTGATAATATTTTTTTTGACAAATTAGACAAAATCTTCTCTTCTGGGGGTCCCTGGCACAAACCATTTTTAAATACATGTGAATTTGGGGGGTCCTTGCCACAAAAAGGTTTGAGAACTACTGATTTAGAAGGCCTTTTGTAGAATTGGCCTCGGGTCTGAATCCATTATGGCCAAAATGTCTTCTAAATCCTAACAGTTTTCTGAAACACTCATGTTGCCATAATATCAGTGGTTCTCACACTTTGTCATGTCAAGGACCCCCTAAATGATATGTATTTGGCTGCGAACCCCCATCTCAAAATATTTTGTACCAGGGACCCCCAGAAGCAAAGATTTGAGTATATATATATAGTCAAAGATTTGCACAAATTTTCACGATAAAAAAAAAATAGCAGATAAACAAACTCAAAGTGCCGCGCTATGAGTTTGTTTATCTGCTATTTTTGAATAGCCCAAAGTATAGAATAATAGTTTAAGTTGTTACACAGATGCGTTCCCGGTTTTAATGGCTTAAGTGGTTAAACTCCACATCCTGGCTGGAAAATAAATAATGTCATTGATCGTGGTTGAAGCATGATAAACACGAGAGAGACGAGAATGTGTTTTGCTGCTCATTTGCATAAACCTGCATGCTGCATAGACGGCGGAACATCATAGGTGATAATAATGAACAACATGTGCGTCCCATTGTGATGACACAATCACTTCTAATGTTTATACGTACGGTTACATCAGATATTTTTATATGAATAATTTAAGCCTGTAAGATGAACCTGGGAACAACTGCTTTGCATACATTTATTACGCTTGAACACATTTCTAAGCCAGAGCCGCTGTTATTTTCTTTTACCTCTTAATTATTCGCTGAAGATATTTGCAGTGTTGTGTAACAACTAGCTTGAAATTAAGGCGGGGCACGCACGCACGCACGCATGCACGTGCTTCGTCCCTGCTGTAGAAGAGGTGTGCTGTACTTTAGTGAGGTGTAAAGTAGGGATGTTTTGGGGTAATAATGTAGTAAATGACTAACCCATAAAAAGCAGGGGTCATCAATATGTCCGTACATGGACAAAATGTGTCCTTGGTAGATTTTTGATTTACACACCATTATAATGTGACTTGGCGAAACACAGTGATAAAATCACTTCTGCTGTGAGTGTAGCTTAAGGCTGGGTTTATACGCTTTGTCACAACACCACGTAATCTCCAAGAGCGTGACAGAGGGCGGAGTGGTTATCGTTAAGAGCGTGAGAGAGGCACCGTGGTTGTCATCTGCGAGAGCATGACGGTCACAAGTGTCTGTCATGTTGCTTTATCGCCCTGCATAATGTTTGTGTTTTGTGTGGATGTGCTCATGACACAAACGCCACTTTTAAATGAATGCTAATTGATTGCACAACATAAACGCTTTCAGTGTTTACTTTGTAATGATCCCCGTGGCAACCGATGCTGTAGCAAGGATGCCATTGAAATGGGGAAGGGGGGGGGGGTTGGTTTTGATCGGTATCTAATGGACGAAAGTGGGAACAATGTCATTGATAAGAGGTGGGCGATTTTATTGGTAAGAAATTGATGAGAGAGGGATCAATTTGCGTTGGTAAGAAATGAAGGGGGGGGGGGGGGAGGGGGTCCACAAGATTCTGTTTTCCGTTACGGTTCATGCCTATTTGTTGTGCTGTTAATGGCAGCCTCATTAGTAGCACTATACTCTCTTAGCTAATCAGGTGGTGACAATTATGTTCCTTCCAGCCGACTGATTTCTTTTCTTCATTCCTTCCAAAAGACGGCACTTGCTACGTGCTCAAAGCTACTTATTTACAAGTGATCACATCGGATTTGTGTTTTCAGACATTGTCAACAGCAGAGGTCTTTAGTGGTGGAAAAAGTACTCAAATGTTTTACTTAAGTAAAAGTATCAATACTGCAATGTAGAAGTACTCTGTTACAAGTAAAAGTCCTGAATTCAAAATTTACTTGAGTAAAATTACAAAAGTATTGGTATCAAAATGTACTTAAAGTACCAAAAGTAAAAGTACTAAAATGTTGGAAAATAGCAGATCTACAAGCTCACAACGCGTCGCAGTGCGACGCGTTGTGAGCTTGTAGATTGGCAAATAGCCGAGGTATAAAATAGGGCTAAAGTGGTTAATTTATGTTTTATAATTTAATAATGCATATCTGCAAAGTAACTAGTAACTAAAGTATCCAAAGAATTGTAGTGGAGTAAAAGTACAATATTTGCCTCTGAGATGTAGTGGAGTAAAGTACAAGCATAGACAATTGGAAATACTCCAGTAAAGTAAAAGTACCTCAAAATTGTACTTAAGTACAGTACTTGAGTACATGTACTTAGTTACTTTACACCACTTCAGGCCAAGGACCTCTTTAGTTGAGAGAGAGATGAAGCAGGGACCCCCTCCCCCACTACATATTGTATACAATTGTGTCGCAGATTATACTTTCCCATAGATTTCTTAGATAGCTTCATAGACTTGTTTGGCAGCAACTGTCATCAGTGTATGTGTTGGAGTCATGTTAATGTGTATTTTCAAACATTTAACCACTTCAACCCTCAGTACTTAGTAAACTTGACTTTCACGCTGTACTTGGTCTGCTCTTTTTTTCCCCTCTACGCCAAACCTCTTTGCCGGAAATAGACGATCTACAAGCTCACAACGCCTCGAGGCGTTGTGAGCTTGTAGATCGTCTATTCTTTTGGCTGAAGTTCTCCTCAGAAAAGGGATGCTATAGGGTTCAAGTGGTTAAAGTAAAAAAGAATATCCTATCACACAAAGATTTGGTGGCCCCCTGAGGACCCCCTAGGGGTCCCGGACCCCCTGTTGAAGACCCCTGATCTACAGCGTGTTGGTTGTTGTTGTAACAACGTCAGCCTACGGTTGACACCACTGTTGCTCCCGTCATGAATTAGTGTGCGTTAACACGTAATCCAGGTCTCCACCTTATGCACCTTATGTCTGACCTCATGGACATGTTGTACCTGCTGTCACCACCTTATGCACCTTATGTCTAACCTCATGGACATGTTGTACCTGCTGTCACCACCTTATGCACCTTATGTCTAACCTCATGGACATGCTGTAACCTGCTGTCACCACCTTATGCACCTTATGTCTAACCTCATGTACATACTGTACCTGCTGTAACCACCTTATGCACCTTATGTCTTACCTCATGGACATACTGTACCTGCTGTCACCACCTTATGCACCTTATGTCTAACCTCATGGACATGTTGTACCTGCTGTAACCACCTTATGCACCTTATGTCTAACCTCATCTACATACTGTGCCTGCTGTCACCACCTTATGCACCTTATGTCTAACCTCATGGACATGCTGTGCCTGCTGTCACCACCTTATGCACCTTATGTCTTACCTCATGGACATACTGTACCTGCTGTAACCACCTTATGCACCTTATGTCTTACCTCATGGACATACTGTACCTGCTGTCACCACCTTATGCACCTTATGTCTAACCTCATGGACATGTTGTACCTGCTGTAACCACCTTATGCACCTTATGTCTAACCTCATCTACATACTGTGCCTGCTGTCACCACCTTATGCACCTTATGTCTAACCTCATGGACATACTGTACCTGCTGTCACCACCTTATGCACCTTATGTCTGACCTCATGGACAC
>NC_137620.1:43571720-43604220 GCF_963280865.1 Gymnoscopelus braueri | reverse complement strand
TCAATCACTAGGATTGATCCACTGCCTCGTTGAATTGTGGGACATGCATCTCCTCTAGCCTCACTCTCCCCCCTCCCTTCCACTGTTGTAATCCATGTTTTGCAGTGGTGGAAAGTACAAAGTACATTTACTCAAGTACTGTACTTAAGTGCAATTTTGAGGTATCTTTTCTTTACTGGAGTACCTCCAATCTTCAATAATTTTATTTATACTCCACTACACTTTCGCTCAAGTACATTTTGAATACCGAACTTGTAGGTCCCTTGGGTCTATTTCTACAATAGGGTATTGATACTTTTACTTAAGTAAAAAATGTGAGTAGGCCACTTCTTCCATCACTGATGTTTTGTAATACATGTTGTTAAACCAGTAGATAGACTTAAAGGTAGGTAAGTGATTTACCACGTAGACCCTAGTATCAATTTTAGTCCCCAAGGGCTCTATACGAGGCCCCCTCCTTTTCTAGCTAGATAATAGCTAATCAAGAAGCTCAGAATGTGTTGTGTTGCAGCAATGCGTTGTGATCTCGTAGATCTGCTATTTTCACCCAACGTTCTCCTCAGTATAGGGCACTTTAGGGTTCATTTGGTTCATTGGGGTTTCATTTACTCAAGCATACAGTACTTGGATTTTTTGTTTAGTAATTAATAACAGGAAGATGCACAGATTACTGACACATAAGGTAGTGTGTGTGTGTGTCGGTGATTTAAATCAGGAGAAAGAGAGCCACCTGTCATGGTGTGTGTGTGAGGATCAAAGTGAAGCCTCTCTTTCTAGCCTGCTGTCTCCTGGCCTAATTAACCTAATAAACACACACACACACACACCACACACACACACACACACGCTCAAGCACACTCGTCTGCAAAGACAGTGCCACAGTATAATTAGTGCCCTCAGCAGGCGAGGTGTGTGTCTGTGACTGTGTGTGTGTGTGTGTCAAACGGTTGGGGTATTTATTTCATATCCTTAATATCAGACGTCAGTTTGCATCACTAGTTAAATAGTGAGAAGCCACAATTTATGTCCTTTGACTATATTAGTAAAGTAGGGAGGCTTAAAATTATATTATATAATCATTATTATATAGTGAATGCCAAAATGTGGTGCGTGCGTGTGTGTGTGTGAGTGTATATGAAATTGTGCATGTCTGTATGTGTATATATGAGCATCAATTATTCATACTAGACCATACCCGTTGGGGGATATATGAGCACCCAGTATGTGCAGTTTGGGTTATGCGCTGTGCACAGACAGTACATCAGGCATAAAAAGTGACTCAGTACTACTTGGTCCGTGCAACAGTTCCAACACACACGCGCGCGCGCCCATGGTCCGATTGTTTCACGGATGTGGCAACACCGGCGCTTGTTCTTCACGCACATGATTTGGCAACCCGGGAGCCAGCGAACACAAAAAACGCTAATAAACAGCTGACATTTGGGAAAAACGGGCTTCGGTGTTCCGTGCACATGATAATGGTCAATGTCTGTGTGCAAATGCAGAGCAATTGCTCCAGCCACATGAGGAGAACCTGAAAGAAGAGATTTGGGGCATGATAATGGTCAAATGATGCTGTGCAAATGATCAATCGCCTCCAGCCACTGAGCGAGAACCGGGCAGAAGAGATTTTGGGGGACGCAGCACGCACAGAGCTTTGTAGAATGATAGGATGATGATATAGGATGATGAGAATCAGAATCATCATACCTGAGAATTCATGCTGTACTTTTTTTTTTTTCCTTACATTTTTATCCTGCGATTTTTGTAACCCATTTTTTTCACCCTGCGTGCCAATTTCCGAAGTGATCCTGGGTGCTACACCAGCGCTACACGCCCAGCGCTACACCAGCCCCTACACCAGTCCCCCTCACAGCCTAGGGAGGCCAGGGCCGAGCTCATGCTTCCTTCAATGCATGAGAGCCAACTGACCTTCTTGTCACCTGACAGGAAGGTCAGTTGGCCAACCAGGGAGTTTCCCTGGTTGGACGTAGCGCGTGGAAGGAACACGTTATTCCAACCAGTTTCGGCTGTCAAGGGGGGAGGCTGGTATAGCGACCAGGATTACTACATGTTTTTAGTGAGGGTATTAACTACCCTAGGAGACACGGGGAGAACGTGCAAACTCCAGACAGAGTAGGGCCCTTTTCGCCAACCCCCACCTAGGGTATGGGCGAGAAGACACGACCCCCCCAGCGCCCACAAGCTTCCCCGGGTCGGGAATCGAACCCAGGACCTTCTAGCTGTGAGGCGACAGCGCTACCCGACTGCGCCACCAAACTATTTTTATGCATTTTGAACACTTGTGAAATGGGACATAATGCGTAATGAATACTTTTCCTTTTGGTACTTTAAGTATATTTTGATGCCAATACGTTTCTACTTTTACTCAAGTACATTTTGTAACTTTTATTTGTTACAGAGTATTTCTACATTATGGTATTGGTACTTTTACTTAAGTGCAAAATGGAGAATACTTTCTTGCCACACTGCTATCATCAGGATTTGGCTACAGCTACAGACTGAGAGGAGATTACATTACAGTACACACAGTGACTGTAATTGCTCCGAGGCATTCAAACAGGTGATCTTTCACTTAACGAGTCGAGGTCTGTCTGACCTTAAAGGGCAACGCGTGTCTGATGGAGCCCAGGCCTCTGATTGGTTCAGTATTGTTTCCATGGAGACGTTTCATATATATCCCTTTGTCATGATTAAGCAAGAGGAAGGGGGGGGGGGCGAGAGTGAGTGAGTGTGTGTGTGTGTGTGTGTGTGTGTGTGTGTGTGTGTGTGTGTGTGTTGTGTGTGTGTGTGTGTGTGTGTGTGTGTGTGTGTGTGTCGTGTGTGTGTGTCGTGTGTGTGTGTGTGTGTGTGTGTGTGTGTGTGTGTGCGCTGTGCGTGTGCGTGAGACACATTTTGTTAATTTCTAACAGCGCAGGCAGAATACTGTGACTCAGTGATGTGATTAGAGGAAGCCAGCATGTCCACACACACACACACACACACACACACACACACACACACACACACACACACACACACACACACACACACGCTGCGCACACACACAAAAAGCACTTGAAGGATCAATTAAGACCGATGTACTGAAACCTTCAATTAGAAGCTCCTGGAATAAATTACCTTATGACTACATTAAAGAAACAGCAGAGAAATGGAGGGGGATTTCAGGGGGAACAGCCGTAACTATTAGCTGGAAGGTTTTAAGTCTAAAGGTATCAATATAATAATATTGTTGAGACAATATTGTATGGTTGCAGCCCTATCAGACTCTGGTACTGTACTTCTTACTGAACATTGACTATAGGCAAGGCAAGGCGGTTTTATTTGTTAGAGCACCAGTGTTGATTTCGTCGTCTAAAAACTATGACGAAAACTTTTCGTCAACTACCTTTTCTCACTGACGAAAACAAGCTATGATGACTAAAACTAAGACTAAATACATTGACAATTTCGTCAACAAATAAAAACTAGACTAAAATGTTAGTGAGGGACTAGTGGAGAAGAGATCCAGTAGAACTAAGACAAGTGAGAAAAGAGATCCAGTAGAACTAAGTGGAGAAGAGATCCAGTAGAACTAAAAGACAAGTTATTTTATGTTTGGGATGCGCTCGGGGTGTTGCCCTCTGAAAATAGCAGATCTACAAGCTCACACACGATTCACGCTTCATCCCCCAAAAAAAAAACGATTCATCCAAATAAGTAATCGATTAGTAATGATCGCTATAAGTCGATGAGAATATGTGTATCAGTGTGGTGCTCAATCCTTTTCATGTCAAGGACCCCCAAAATGATATGTGTTTGGGCCGCGGACCCCCATGTCAAAATATTTTCTTCCAGGGGGTGTCCCAGAAGCATAGATTTGAGTTGAAAAAAATTCGCTTTAAAAATATATAAATTCAAAGACATTTTCACGATTTTTCAAAAAAATAGCAGATCTACAAGCTCATAGCGCGGCACTCGGTGCCGCGCTACGAGCTTGTATATCTGCTATTTTTGAATAGCCCCAAAGTGTAAAATAATGCTTTTTACACCCAAATCAAAAAATGACACAGATAAGTTCCAGGTCTTAAAGGGTTAAATTAATACAGATGATACTAACAGTGCAGATTGTGGTCCCAGAGATCCAAATGATGATCAAATGGGGGGTCCGCAGCCTTACCTAATGCATATCAAACTGGGGGGTCCTTGAAACTAAAATGGTTGAGAATCACTGCTATAGCCGGGGGAAAAAAAATAAAAAAAATCTCTTGGGAGAGAGAGAGAGAGAGAAGGAACGAGGGATTAAGAGAGGACAGGATGGGTGGAATGGAGAGAGAGGTGAAGAAGGGGTTGAAGGGATAAAGATGAGGGGTAGCTGGATGAGAAGGAGGGAGGGAGGGGGGGGAGGGGAGGGGGGGAGGGTGGAGGGGGGGGAGCGAGAAGAAAGGGTCTTTTGGGAGAGAGCATTGATAACACCAGGGATTAAGCGATGGAGAGGCAAAGGATGAACGAGGGATGAAAGGAAAGAGACGGAGAGAGTGAGAGGACACAATATGCAGATATAAAGAAAGTGATTCGTAGCGGAAGTGTGAAGGAGAAAACAGACTTACAGTACAGTCAGTGTTGCCATGTCTACTTATTCTAAAGCGACTGGGCTTGTTTTTGCTTGTAAATATTGGTAGTTGCAGTGTTGCGTATTTTTTTTAGCTTGTTTCTAAAGTGTAGTTGCTTATGTTGGGCTTGTTTCCTAAATGTAGTTTAAACAAACTACAAACATTTATTTTTCATGTCAAGGACCCCCAAATTAATATGTAATTGTCCGCGTATCCCTTATCTGAATATGTTATGCCAGGGACCCTCCATACAAGATTTGTGTAGTTAAAATTGCTCCCAAAAATATTCCACATTTCACTTCTTTTTTTTCCCCCAAGACTTTTGGAAAAGCTCACAACATGTGCGTTGTGAGCTTGTAGATCGGTCTATTTTCAAATGGCCGATGCATATAGGTTATAAAGTGTTCACGTGTCCTGTAGTTGTTTCTTTTGGGCTTGTTTTCATAGACCTGGTTGCTTATTTCTCTCGCAAAATCTGGCAACACTGCTTACTCTCAATGAACGCAGTGGGGGGGCAGAAAGAGAGAGAGAGAGAGAGAGAGAGAGAGTAGAGAGAGAACACAGGGGGACAGCGGAGGGGAGGAGGAGGGGTATAAGAATAAGGATGGAGGGGATCAGGAGAGAGACAGGGGGATAGAGATGAGAGAGAGAGAGAGAGAGAGAGAGAGAGAGGAGAGAGAGAGTGAGAGAGAGAGAGAGAGAGAGAGAGAGGAGAGAGAGATGAGAGAGAGAGAGAGAGAGAGAGAGAGCAGAGAGAGAGATGAGAGAGAGAGAGAGAGAGAGAGAGAGAGAGAGAGGATTAGCAGCAGTTGTGTTTGTGTCTGGATCTAGATGCTCTTTTCATAGTTCAACCATCCATTCAGCCGTCACTCATCCGTCAAAAATAGCAGATCTACAAGCTCACAGCGCGGCACGAAGTGACGCGCTGTGAGCTTGTAGATCTGCTATTTTTGAATAGCTAAAGTATTAAAGTGGTTTAAAATGATTGTGACGCTATTAGAGTTGAAAATTAAGCTGGCTCGAGCTGGCCCTAACTGGGCCCTAACTGGGCTGGCCCGAAAAGGGCCCGTCCAGAACAATTACCATAATTTTAGTCCGAAAAAAACAGAAAATGTGTCATTGTGTGCTTAATGTCCTCAACGTCACGCATCCAACAAGCTTTGAAACTTGGAAGGCAGATCGGGACCTTCCGTTCCACAGATAATGGCCAAAACATCTTGAAAACCGGCCACTTTCGCGTTTTTCCGATGTTTTGAGTTTTGGCTATTTCCGGCAGTTTCTTTTTATAACACAGGCTAGGAAGGTCGGACGGTGACACAAACTAGATGCCCGAGTAAAGTTCACTTTGAGCTGCATCCAACACATCCACTGCCATGATCCGTCGGCCTTACCGTTCGGATGCTGCTAGGGGCAGTTGAAATGTCTTTTTTGGGGGTAATAGATTTTTGGGAAAAAAAATATTTTCCTTTTTTTTTGCGGAAGCCGAGGCTCGGTCCGGAGTAGGGTCGGGTTCGGGCAGAATTTGAGAACTCTAGACGCTACATTAACACATTTTCCTTTAACTCCTTGGACACACAGTATTGTGAGCTTGTAGACCAGCTATTTTCAACAAAAGTTTAGCCTATTATGATGACATGCCTAGATAAGGGGTTGCTGCAGGGTTCGTGTGATTAATAAAACGAGTTTATCTGCATCGGGAGAGACATAAAATGTACCCTGAAGCTTTCATTCCAAACTTTGTGCATTCTCAGTTAAATGACTTTGTGCCCTATCTTTGCCTCAGGTGTGTCAGTTTTCAAGCTGGCTGATTTTAAGGGCTTTCCTCCCTAGAATATAGATGACTCACCAGCGTTGCCATCTGCTTATTATGAGCGCCTTTGGGCTTGTTTTTCTGTGAAGTCGCTTGTAAAATATTGGTAGTTATGGGTTGCTTTTTTTGGGCTTATTTCTAAAGTTGCCTAAACCAGTGTTTCTCAAAAAAAGCTCAAGCTCTGTGATTGTATAGAAAACATACAAGAAAACAAGTGTACGTAACAAAGTGTTACGTGTCACATGTAGATGGATGGCCGTGGATTGAGATGCCGATCTGCCAAAAATATATTTGAATTCTTCCCCAAATTAATGGTCTGTTTTCTTTTTTCCTTTGGGGTTAAGATCACTTCTGGGAGAGAAACATATTTTTACAAAGAGAAATAATAGTTTGCACACTGGATCTAGTCTGCAATCCAGACGGATTAGCTCCGTTCGGCTGTATTTTTATTTTTCTCACTTCGCTTCTCATTCTGGAAATCATTGAATTGGGTTAAACGACTGATTGTACTTGCTTTATCACTTGTTTATGAAACATATGTTTACAGCCAGGAGGAGAGAGAGGGGGGAGGGATTTGACTGTAACACTCAAGGTAATGAGTGTAACATTCAAGATAATGTCCTCACCATCAGTGAGGAAGTGTTAGTGTTGTGTGTATCATAGTATCAGTGTTGTGTGTGTGTGTGTATATCATAGTATCAGTGTTGTGTGTGTATATCATAGTATCAGTGTTGTGTGTGTGTATATCATAGTATCAGTGTTGTGTGTGTGTGTGTATCATAGTATCAGTGTTGTGTGTGTGTGTATATCATAGTATCAGTGTGTGTGTGTGTGTGTGTGTGTGTGTGTGTGTGTGTATCACAGCAGCATTGTGGCTGCAGAGGCTCAGGCGCCCACTTCGGAATCGGAAGAATCCCTGTTTGATCCCCCGCGGCTCACGCTGGCTTTAGTGTGGAAATATCCGTGAGCAAAACACTGAACCCCCCCCCCCCCCCCCGCCCCCCTCTATAACTGCTCCTGTTGAGCAGGCTGCTGCATGGATGTGTGTGTGTGTGTGTGTGTGTGTGTGTGTGTGTGTGTGTGTGTGTGTGTGTGTGTGTGTGTGTGTGTGTGTGTGTGTGTGTGTGTGTGTGAATGGGATAATGTAAAGTGCTTTGAATAAAGGTGCTATATAAATGCACCATTTACCCTGTGTTACTATTTACACTGTGAAGAGGGAGATGGAGAGGCAGATGGAGATAGAGAGAGAAAGGGAGAGGGGAAAGGGGGGGGGGGGGTAGTACCATTGCATTAGCATACTGTAGTGTGTGTGTGTGTGTGTGTGTGTGTGTGTGTGTGTGTGTGTGTGTGTGTGGGTCACCAGAGGACTGTGAAGCCGTCAGCAGAAACTGTCTCCTCCCGGGTCGGTCCGCTGCGGATCGTTAACACATTCCGCATTCCAACAGATCGTTAACACATCCGCATTCCAGCATATATCGCACGCAGTGTGCCACTGCAGAATCAAACCCTTCCTCCTCCTCTTCCTCCCCCTCCTCCTCCTCCTCCTCACAAACACCACTTCACACCCCAGCCCAGCATACAGTATGCCAGTATGTCTCTATATAGCTGTCTATAGGGTCTTCAACGTTTTCCCCACTACTGTACATACTGTTTAAAATGCTTGAAAAAATCGTGGAAGATCTGTGCAAATCTTTGAATATATATCCATTTTTAACTCAAATCTTTGCTTCTGGGGGTCCCTGGAACAAAATATTTAGAGATGGGGGTGGGTGGGTGGGTCCACCACGGACAAATACATATCATTTTGGGGGTCCTTGACATGAAAAAAAAATAACCACTCGATATATAACAACATAAGTTTTTTTCAAAAAAGAACTCTTAAGGTCCTGACACACCGGGGGCGATTTTTTCATGCGAATAATACGTTTTTTTTAAAAACCTTATAAAGTCAATGGAAGCTTCCATGGAGCGAAAAAGCGAAAAAGCGAAGTCTTTTAATTATTCGGAACGAGTCCCAATTTTGCGTATATTCGCATAATCGCCGGTGTGTAATGACCTTTAGGATTTAGAAGACATTTGTAGAATCCCCCAGGAGCAAAGATTTGAGTTTAAAAAAAATCGCTTTGAAAAAATATATATATATTCAAAGATTTGCACAACTTTTCACGATTTTTCAAAAGCTGATAGCGCGGCACTCGGTGCCGCGCTATCAGCTATTTTTGAATAGCCCAAAGAAATCTAAAATGACACAGATGCCTTCCCAGTCCTAATGGGTTAAGATATTTCATAGATATTCTTAGATAGCTTCATAGACTTGTTTGACAGACACTGTCATCAGTGTTGGATTCATGTTAATGTGGACTTTCAGACATTTATCCACGTAAACCCTCAATTCTTAGTAAACTTGACCGTAGGCTCTGTATTTGCTCTGCTCTTTTTTTCCCTCTACACCAAATGTCTTTGCTCTATAGTGTCTGTCTGAACACTACTGCAAGGTTGTGTGTGTGTGTGTGTGTGTGTGTGTGTGTGTGTGTGTGTGTGTGTGTGTGTGTGTGTGTGTGTGTGTGTGTGTGTGTGTGTGTGTGTCTGTGTGTCTGTGTGTGTGTGCATTTCTTGCAAACTGCTGGACCCATCGACGCCAAATCCTTGCTAGACGTTGTCCACATTATGTTCTATACTTTTTGAAATATTTAACTTTTACTTTCTTTTCATGGAAGTGGTAGGGCCTCAAAACGGAGTCAAAATGTTGCCACGATTGGCGTAATCGGCTATACCAGGGGTGGGCAACTTTGATGATGGAGAGGCGGGCCACTATCTGTATCTCCGTATTTTAACTTGCCATTCTATGTCACACAAAAGTAGCAAAAATTAGCCGATCTACAAGTTCAAAACGCGTTGCGCTTGTAGATCTGCTATTTTTGAATTGGAATCCAGATTTTTTTTTTTGTGCAATTTTTGTATTAGAATCCTGAAAAGTAACAGTAAATGTTAACTTTATGAACTTAAATGCAAATACATTGGACATAACAAAGACATCAGAATTTTAATACTAGTCATTAAGCTACTAATATAGACTGAAGTAATTAAAGCGGGTCATGTTTGCATGTTTGGAATTGTAACAGCTGGAATCAATAATATATCAGTTATCCAATATTAACCTGTGGGCCGCATCAAGTGAAGGTGGGGGCCGCATGTGGCCCCCGGCCCGCCAGTTGCCCATGTATGGGCGCTAGACTCTTTCAGAGTCAGGCAGTACATCCTGTGTGAGAAACATTATTGAATCAGGTGGATCCACTGTCCTTCGTTCGGTCAGGTTTTAGTCCACTTTCTTTGTACATGACAGGATCTACACTATTGCTTGGCCTCGCTTTAATAAATCATCATTTTATTTTCATCTCATATTTATCTAACCAGGTAAAGTCCCTTGGAGATTGAAATCTCTTCTGCGAGGGAGCCCCATGGCCAAGAAAGCAATGGATTACAGCAACATAAAAAAGCACAAAGCCAAACACATTAGATGCATTATTACAAACTCATGTAAAACAGCTACAGACCTCAGATTTGAATGTCTTAAACTTTTTAAAAAAATGCATCCAAAGGGATGAAGTGCTTTAGTTTAATGTCATTCTGGAGCTGGTCCCTATAGGGCCATATGGAGGATAAAAACTAAAGGCCATTCTCCCAAATGATGTGGACGGACACAGGCTGGTAAAACGTTAGTCAGGGGCCAGGGGGCCCAACACTGATATCGCTGTTTGAGATCACGCCTCTGGGTAAAGGCAGACAACCTTTCCAGTAATGTTATTTAACCCCTTTAACCCATTAAGACCTGAGGCGATTCTTAAAAATGTTTTCTGAATCCTAACAGTTTTTTTGAAAAAAATATCGAAAAATATTTTTTCAAGATTTTTCAAAAATAGCAGATCTACAAGCTCGTAGCGCGGCACTCGGTGCCGCGCTATGAGCTTGTAGATCTGCTATTTTTGAATAGCCAAAGAAATCTTAAAGTGACACAGATGCGTTCCAGGTCTTAATGGGTTAAATAGCCGAAATAGCCGATCTGCAAGCTCACTAATGCGTCGCATCACGACGCATTGTGACCTTGTAGATCTGCTTATTTTCATGGGGGCATTCTGCATAATGTACTTTCTACTTTTGGTACTGTAAGTACATTTTGATACCAATACTTTTGTACGTTTTTACTCAAGTACATTTTTGAATTCCGGGACTTTTACTTGTAACAGAGTATTAAAACATTGCAGTATTGATACTTTTACTCAAGTAAAAAAAATGTTGTACTTTTTTGCCCACCACTGGCCATTTCTCTCTGCTGTAATTCTGAGCCAGTTTGAGCCATATTGATGTGATGCATCCCCCATGTGCACAAGCACTATTAGAGAGCTCCTAAGCACTATTAGAGAGCTAATCACTATTAGAGAGCTCCTAATCAGCTGCAGCATGTGATGAGGATGTTGCTGAACGTTGGAAGGCCAACCTGTACCATCTGGAGAGTGGAGACACATGGACCTTGTCTGTGTCTATTCTCCTGGCACTCACACTGAGCTTCTCATTGGCTGTAAGGCATATCAGGGAATTAAAGAGATCATTTTAAAGAGACTCTGGATGAGAGCCAACACCTACCGTACAAGTTAATATGATTGAGGTAGAAAAGGTTGAGGTAATAATGGACACATGGTTTATATTATGAACATTATCCATTTTATTTCCGCTGTCCACTTCACTTACTCACTAACACGCACGCACGCACGCACGCATGCACGCACGCACGCACGCACGCACGCACGCACGCACGCACGCACGCACGCACGCACGCACGCACGCACGCACGCACGCACGCATACACGATGTAACTACAAATGTGGGCAAGAAATCTAAAATAATTGCTCCATTGACTAGAAATTGATAATTCAAAATATGCTCCTCATTGACTTACATTGTACAGTGAAGAGGCTCAGGAGGAGCTCTATAATAGCCAGTAAACAAACACAAACAAAGCTGACTCTTTGACACTAATATGGATCACCAGAACAGCTCCAAACCCAGTACTATATATACACAGATGTTGCCCAACTTGTCACCATAGTAGAACCATAGTACAACCTGGGACTGAGAATGGGTAGAAAGACATTTTCTTGTCTTCTTTTCCACACCTAGTTTTAGTTTTTTTAAGTTTAGTTTCTGTTAAGTATGATAACCGTGACGCACGCACGCGCACACGCACACACACACACACACACACACACACACACACACACACACACACACACACACACACACACACACACACACACACACACACACACACACACACACACACACACACACACACAGAGAGAGACAATTAGAAGACCTGTTACGGCAAAAACACAGTTTTTGTCTCCGGTGCCTGTTCAATCAGCTTAGCGGCCATCGAGACATCATTAGCCAGAGTTTCCCTGCCTCTTAGACGTGCTAAAAGACCGTCCTCATGTCAGTGAAGAGGATTCTGTGTGCCGTTAGGGAACAAGCGTGCAGCTTTGAAACCAGGCCGAATTGGAATCCATTCGATGGCAAACAAATTAAGAGATTTATGCAAATAAGTGAGATGAGTCAGAGGTGTGGGCAGTGTGCCCACCTCTGTAGGGCAGCCACGGATATCCCATCATTATTCAGCATTTGCATGTGTGCTGTTGTTTGCTTGCAATGTGTACTTTAGTCAAATAACTCACATATAGATTGGAAAACAAGCCCAAAGTCGCTCATGATAAGTGGACATGGCAAAACTGAACATGCGTTCAGTGGTGCAGTTACAGTACATAAACAACAAAGTGATGCACATAATTGTGAAAACTGAAGTATATACTGTACCTCTATCTGCCTGAACAAGCCTGCAAGCTACGCATCATTTATATAATAACCCAGAGGAGTGTCTTATGTTCATGGGACATGTAAATGACATGGAAAATATGTAAATCTATTGATTATTTTTTCCCCCCTCATTTTGATAACGGTGCATCTACACTTAGGGTACTTTACACTGAGTTTGCATACAGTATAATCCAAGGTCACACTACTTAACTATATTCTAAAGATATACATGTATGGACGCGTACTGTATAGAACGCTTCATTATCCCGAGTTATACTGTTTGTGTTTGCTTTTTTTTTATGTATGTGTGTGCGCACACACACGCATGCATGCTTTTAAAGGGTCTAGAGTCTGTAGAGATTGTGTTGATAGACATTCACCACAGGCTACTGTAATATTTATTCATCAGTGTAACAGTAAGCAGTAAAGACTTCAGCTCAACTTAATTACCTTTGCTAGCTGATGGACCACGCATCTCATTATCGTTAGCCGAGCACATAGATGAGTTTATCATGTTGAAAACCCCTGCTATCCTCAATCACAAGAAGGGGGAGGCGGGGCGTGGAGCGCGGAAGAGAGGAAAACTAAATATTAAAATCTGATGATAGCGCCACCAGGAGGCCGCTTTTTTTTTAAACAATTGTTTTGGATATTACTCCTACAGATTTTGTCCAAACATCAAGCAAATCGGTACACAGTATCTAGTAGGCCTGACCTCGACTAAGTTGACTAGTCGACTGGTTAGTCGCGGGGGGTCCGAGTCGACTGCGTGTCTCTTAGTCGAATCTAGTAGAATTTTTTTTTTCTTTTTTTTTTAATGGCCAAAAATGTTTTAAATTGTTTTTTGGCCAAGTCTACACCTGCAACCACACGTAACTTCCACTTTTTTCTTCTTATTCCTCGTCTTTGTATTGGTATTGTTTGTGTTGGAGCGCCTCAGTGCGGCTGCAGAGTTCATGTGCAACCTCTTCCAGAGAGAGATAGAGACACTAGAAACTCTGCTGGAGACACAAAACAAACTGTGTAGACTTGGCCCTTTGAAATAAAATGTATTTTTTATTATTATTTTTTTATTAGTCGACTGCCAGTCGACTATTGGCAATTAGTCGCCAATTAGATTCGACTAAACAAATCCTTAGTCGGGGACAGGCCTAGTATCTAGTCATGTGTTCAAGACGGATCTGTCCGATTTTTTATATTCCATCCTGATTGACTTCCAAAGTTTGCAGGAGGGGTCCGTTTTGAACAAAATGTCTCTGAACGTCTTTACACAGCAGTAAGAAGCAATACAAAATTGTACCTTTAACTACTTAAAGCCTATATTTGTGTTAACAAATATAGACCAGGGGTCTATATATTTGGTCCCCTCCTATTTTCCCTGTACAGTACACCAACAGTCTTTGCTGAAAGTAGCTCATCTATTTTGCCGAACGTTCACCTATCATTGTTGCTGAGAACAGGGATTCATGTGGTTAATTAGTAATTAAAAAGAAAATGCTGCGCGGCTAATCGAGTATCGATGTAAATGAAATAAAGATTGAACTTTTTTCTTTGCTGGCAAGTTTGGAGGCAATTGAATTGGAGGAATGGGATAATTATTACATCTCCCCCTAATTATACCTGTAATCAATCCCAAATAAATGAGTTCTATAAGAGTGTGTAATGACCCGCGTAACCATGTTCAGTGGCTCAGTGGAGAACGTTGGAGAGATACTACAGAAGTGCTTCTGCGTACAGAGGAACATCACTTTATGCCCAGTATAGCAATATCTGTCGAATATCCAACAAGTTGCTATCTTTACCATGGTCATTTGTCGTATACGCACTGGTGGAGTATTCACCTTATTCCTGGCCCTTCTCCACCTTATTCTAGACCAGGGGTCTTCAACACGGGGTCCGGGACCCCTAGGGGGTCCTCAGAGTTACTACAGGGGGTCCGCCAAATCTTTGTGTGATAGGATTTTTATATTTTACCGTAACCACTTGAACCCTAGCATCCCTTTTCTGAGGAGAACTTTAGCCAAAAATAGCAGATCTACAAGCTCACAACGCCTCGCGCTGCGAGGCGTTGTGAGCTTGTAGATCGGCTATTTTTGGCAAATAGGAATAGGTGTAGAGGGAAAAGAGAGCAGACCACGTAAACAAAAAAAATCGAATCTGAAACACAATTGCATATACGATATAGAGGGGGTCCCTGCTTCATCTCTCTCTCAGCTAGGGGTTCCTTGGCCTGAGAACGTTGAAGACCCCTGTTCTAGACCCTTCTCCAGGGTGGCACCATTGCCCTTTTCTGCTGCTTTATTGCAGGTGTAATGCAGGTAAATCAGTGTGTCAGTGGCTGTGAAACTGATTTTGTGCACACCGATGTGCTTTTTCCCTCTCTTCAAACCAATCGTTTGTTAGATCTCTGCCTACTGATATGTGTTGAGAAATCTGAATTCAATATATGGATTTGAACGTTCGGGAGAAAACTGGCGCTGGCAAACCTGCAGCCACAGCTTTGAGAACCAATCCTGTCACACAAAAGTAGCAAAAATACCCGATCTGCAAGCTCTTAACACGTCGCATCGCGACAACATTTGTGACCTTGCAGAACTGCTATTTTTTGAGTGAAAGTGAAAGTAGTTAAGTGTGTCCGTTGGTTTTTATAAATACTGAACCAAATGAAAAGTATTAAAAAGGGCTTATGACTAAATAATAACTACACTGGATCCATTCAAACACAAGTTATTTCTTTCCATCCATTTCCTGAAAATTAACCGTTTGGGACATAATGAGGTTTTCAACCCGACAGCAATGTTATCTTGTTTGAGATGTCGATACTAAGTCATCCTATAAACAGAAGAGGCCACCATCATCTCCTGTTGTTTTCCAACCTCCCCCATGTTCTGTTTCACAGTCTCTGAAGTGGCTCTTCTCTTTTTTTCTTTCTGATCTCACCTTCAAAGAGAAACAGAAAAGTGTTTCCAGTGAGAAATGGATTCCGCACAAACTGTAATACCCGGTGCCTGGGCTCAGAGATTGGGCTCTCTGACTGATCACAGCATGAATCGGTTAGCGTGTGATGCGGCATCCGGTGCCAAATCCCCTTGTGGTGTGTGTGTGCAACTCATTTAACCCATTAAGGCCTGAGGTTCCGATTCTACAAAATGTCTTCTAAATCCCAACAGTATTCTGAAAAAAAACCCGTATGTTTCTATATCAGTGGTGCTCAAACTTTTTCATGTCAAGGACCCCCAAAATTATATGTATTTGGCCGCCGACCCCCCATCTCAAAATATGTTGTTCCAGGGACCCCCCAGAAGCAAAGATTTGAGTTTCAAATGTTCGCTTTAAAACAATATATATTCAAAGATTTGCACACATTTTGACGATTTTTCAAAAATAGCAGATCTACAAGCTCGTAGCGCGGCACTCGGTGCCGCGCTACGAGCTTGTAGATCTGCTATTTTTGAATAGCCAAAGTGTAAAATAATGCTTTTTTTAGCTCAAATCTAAAAATGATACAGATGCGTTCCAGGTCTTATTGGGTTAAAAGTAACAGTCTGTTTACCCAGTGCACGGCTCAGAAGAAGGGTGCCAGCGTGCAGCCCTGCAGTGTCCTTTTCTATTCAGCACAGGGCTGCAATTCTTCCGATTGTATTATCGCAGGGGTCCATTTTGGTTCCACTTGTACACTCTCAGCGTCACAGACCTGTAATGGCCATTCAGGGCTAGCTCTTAGTCTTTAAAGGGATACTTCACTCTCGGGCCGGGGACACATTTAAAAAAAATATTAAAAATAAATGAAAAAAGTTATGGAAAATTCATGGCCCCCTCACGCATTAGTAGGACACTCTAATGCGTGAGGGGGCCATGAATTTTCCATAACTTTTTTCATTTATTTTTAATATTTTTTTTAAATGTGTCCCCGGCCCTAAAGTGAAGTATCCCTTTAAGTGTTTATATAATAGAATTTTTCGACTCGGTTTCACAGATAAATATTGTGAAAATAGCTGCTCTTCAAGCTTATAGATCGGCTATTTTCACAATGTTTGCCTCTTTCTTATGTAATATTTGACAATTTGGCCAATTTGGTCTTAAAAGTCATTACATTGTAACTTAAAAAGAATGTGCAGATACCCTGTATACACTTCATCTGTATTTTGGTTTGTTTACCCCCAAATAATAATAACCCCCCAAAATAATTTGAGGACCCCAGTTTGGGAACCACTGACTTAAGGAGACAGTAGGCTATGTTTGCAGATTTTTAACTTAATTAACTTGTAATTAACAATGGAATTTCTGTTTTACAGTCGATTTCCCCTTTAGTAAGGCTCGGCACAGTGAGCTTTAAATGAACATTAAACATGCATCAGACTTAAATCTTGATTTAAATATTTAATGTGTATTGGCTTGAAAGGTTCAGGGGGGAAATTAAACAGGAATATCTGCAATAATTTACAAGTTATAATCATTTTTATGTGAGTTAATGTTATGGCCAAAATCCCAGTGCATAATATTATTAGAAACATTAACAATAAATTCTTATTTCTCGTATTTTGGCTAACTAAGTTAGCTGCAGTTTTCTGCAGTGGTGTAAAGTAACTAAGTACATTTACTCAAGTACTGTACTTAAGTACAATTTTGAGGTATTTGTACTTTACTGGAGTATTTACAATATCCAATACTTTTACTTCTACTCCACTACATCTCAGAGGCAAATATTATACTTTTACTCTACAATTATTTGAAAACTTTAGTTACTAGTTACTTTGCAGATATAAATTACTATATTATAAAACATACATTAACCACTTCAGCCCTGTTTATATATAGGCTATTTGAAAATAGCAGATCTACAAGCTCACAACACGTCGCATCGCAACAGAAAGAAAACAAACATTTTAGTACTTTTACCTTTGATGTACTTTCACTCAAGTAAAATTCTGAACACAGGCCTTTTACTTGTAAGGGTGCGCTCCCACCGCACTTTTATTTTACCTCTGGGGCAGAATCTGCCAATGCATTGTCAATGTAAATGTGTGGATTCACGCAAGAGCGGATTTATCCGCTTGTCGCGCAGACCTTGCGTTTATCTTCTCTACACGACTTGTCCATTTGAAGCAGAAAACTGCTGGAGGCAGGAGCTGATTTTCCTCCTCTGTCCAATCGGGTGAGTTGAAGGCGGACCGTCCCAAGACTCAGGAAGCACAAGGCATGCGGTGCGGGCTACGGGGACGGTCCTGAAAGTGAGTGACAGGTGCGTCACAGCGTTTTTTTAGAATCCGCTGGCTGCAAAAAAATGTGGCCGCGCACAACCTGCGTTTAACAGCGGCCAGCCAACTTTTGGTGAGAGCGCGCCCTAACAGAGTATTTTTATATTGTGGTATTGCTACTTTTACTTAAGTAAAATATCTGAGTAGTACTTCCGCCACTGGTTTTCTGGGAGGTTGTTCCAAATATGTGGTGCATGAATGGAAACTGAACACTGCTTATCCACTGCTTAGTTTGGGTTCTTGGGGCAGAAAGCAGACCTTGACTCCAGAGGTCTGGATGCGGTTCATGATATCGGCACAAGATCAGAAGATGTATTTCGGCCCCTAAACCGCTCAATGCTTTCCAGGCCGACGCCCGACGGTAGTATTTTGGAAATCGATTCTATTTGACATTCAGGGAGCCAGCGTAAAGATTTAATCCATTCAATTCGGGGAACGCGTCTGTGTCATTTTAAGATTTCGTTGGCTATTAAAAAAAATAGCAGATCTACAAGCTCATAGCTCATGAGCTTGTAGATCTGCTATTTTTGAAAAATCCTGAAAATGTGTGCAAATCTTTGAATATATATATATATATATATTTAAAGCGAACATTTGTAACTCAAATCTTTACTTCTGAGGAATTCTACAAACGTCTTCTAAATCCTAACAGTTAAAAAAATAAAATAATGTTTGTTGCTATATCAGTGGTGCTCAAACCCTTTTTCATGTCAAAGACCCCCAAAATTATATGTATTTGGCCGCGGACCCCCAGCTGAAAATACATTGTTCCAGGGACCCCCCGCAGAAGCGGGGGGTCCCTATATTCAAAGATTTCCAAAAAATGTTCAAGATTTTTCAAAAAATAGCAGAACTACAAGCTCATAGCGCGGCACGAAGTGACGCGCTATGAGCTTGTAGATCTTCTATTTTTAAATAGCCAAAGTATTCACCTGTTTCCTAGGCTGTGTGTTCTCCACTTCCTGTCGGATTTCATTGGATAGCGTTAGTCATCTGACCAGTTTCATTGGATTTCATTGGATCAAATCGACAGGAAGTGGAACACACACAGGAAGTGAAAAGCCTAGGAAACAGGTGGATAGAATAATTGTTACAGCTAAAATCTAAAATGACACAGATGCCTTCCCGGTCTTAATGGGTTAAGCACTGGAGTGATATGCTCGACACTGTGTTGGTATTAGTAAAAAGGACTCGAGCAGCAGCAGCAGCTCTGAATCAACAGCAGTCAGTCGTCTGATCGATTTTTTTTCTTCTCATGGAGACCCTGTAAGGACGACCGTCGTTACAGTTGAAAGGATTTTCCAAATCCTCTTTGGACATAAGTCCTCTAATCCCTGATATGTTATTAAGGTGACAGTATATGGGCTGACTTTGTGATTGTGTTATTATTAACCCTTTGACTGCCCCACGGAATAAAACATCGTTTGTGCCACGCCACTGCCAGCGATTTTCCTAACCATTGAAAAATCACAGAGCGGTTGCTTATTTCTCTCGCGAAACCTGGCAACACTGATGCAAAGTTAGTGATTGATTGATTGATTGAATATTTTATTCGACAGGAATGCAAACAGCACGAGTACAGTCGTACTTCTACTCCACTACATCTCAGAGGCAAATGTTGTGCTGAAAACTTTTGAAATGGGACATTCTGCATAATGAGTACTTTTACATTTGGTACTTAGTGTATTATGATGCCAATACTTTTGTACTTTTACTCAAGTACATTTTGAAAACCGAACTTGCACTTGAAACAGACTATTTATACAAAAGGGTATAGATACACTACTTAAGTAATCATGTGTTGTGAGTACCTCTTCCATCGCTGCTTAAAAGGCAAACCGAAATGTGGTTAGTATTGGTATGTTCCAAAGTATGTGCGACTAATATTCCATGTCGGTGACAGCCCTGGTCATAACTCTATACATGCAGCTACAGCCAGGGGTGGGCAGCGTTGATGATGGAGAGGGCCACTATATTTCCAATCCAAACTCACTCCAGAGGAGCCACATTTCATATACCGTCGGGCCATTCTATGTCACAGAAAAATAGCTAAAATAGCCGATCTACAAGCTCAAAACGTGTCGCAGCGCGACGCGCTTTGAGCTTATAGAACGGAATATTTTTTGCTATTTTTGAATTTTCAAATGCATTTAGTTATACTTATGTTAACTTTATGAACTGAAATACAAATACATTGGACATAAAAAAGACAATAGAATTGTTCTCATTAACTCTATAAACGCCATTGACTCGAAAACGCGTCAATTACTACTTAATCCACCCACGCCATTGACGCGTTGGACTCGCGTTCATTGTTTAATCTCTGATCGCGCTATGCTGCTTAAAATTCAATATTATTTTCGAGTTCCACTTACTTCACCCACATATGCATCCGGTTTCATGACCTGGGTTCCGTTTCCGGTTTTTGATTCTTTTCCCCCGGTCATTTTCGTCCAGATTAGGTAAACAAAGGGTTTTTCACACTGTATAACAAACGAACGGACAGGTTCTCTTCTATAATCTATGGTCTGGGTGACGATCAGTCATCGCCGTCGTGTATCACATCGTAATTTTGTTCGATCGGACAATCTGGGACCACATGGACCACGGACCATGTATTTCTCTCTTTGACACTGTGTGTGGAGTGCGAGCTGTCATGACAGCTGATCATGCTGTCATGTGCTGCTCTCTAGTGGCGGATTTGTGCGCCGTCTTTAAAAAAAGATCTCTGATAATATATTTTCATGAAAATTTACAAAATATAAAAATAAAAAACACGAAAATTGCTGGCACTGGGGAGTACTTTATGAAAATACTCTGGCAGTCAAAGAGTTAAGCTACTAATATAGACTGAAGTAATTAAAGCGGGTCATGTTTGCATGTTTGGAATGGTAACAGCTGAAATCAATAATACATCAGTATTCTTCAGTATTCGCATTGATGCGTTCTTTAAAAAAAAAATACATTTTTGAAAATTCCACAAGGGGCACCCTAACACAGCTTTGGAATGATCGATCGTCACTCAGATAAGTAGTAAGTGGATGTGACGTCATCGCAAGAAACGTCACATCCATTCATCCCAACGATGGGATTTTCAGAAAAACAGCTGTAACTCAGTTTCTTTTTTTTTGCATTGAAAACCCCCCGTTTTCAACGGGCCGTAGCCCCAAAATGCCGGATCGTGGTTGGAAGTTTGTCGTTCCTATGGATACACAGATACCTCCACCAACCCACGGGGACTATTTTTTTTTGTGTTTTTGGGACACAAATGTCGCTTCCACTGCGTTTCAAATATCATCGGATTGAGGTAATTCTAATTACGCTGGCAGTGGTGGAAAAAGTACTCAAATTCTTTACTTAAGTAAAAGTACCAATACTGCAATATAAAAATACTCTGTTAAAAGTAAAAGTCCAGAATTCAAAATTTACTTGAGTAAAAGTACAGAAGTATTGGCATCAAAATGTACTTAAAGTACCAAAAGTAAAAGTACTAAATATTTGAAAATAGCAGATCTACAAGCTCAAAACGCGTCGCGATGCGACGCGTTTTGAGCTTGTAGATCGACTATTTTCAAATAGCCTAGGTATAAAATAGGGCTAAAGTGGTTAATGTATGTTCTATAATATCATAATTTATATCTGAAAAGTAACTAGTAACTAAAGTTTTCAAGTAAATGTAGTGGAGTAAAAGTACAATATTTGCCTCTGAAATGTAGTGGAGTAGAGGTAAAATTATTGTGGAAATACTCAAGTAAAGTACAAATACCTCAGAATTGTACTTAAGTACAGTACTTAAGTAAATGTACTTAGTTACTTTACACCACTGTACGCTGGCAAGGGGATAGAAAACTATGTTTAACATCTTGGCAATCAATGTGTTAACCTGTGGGCCGCATTAAGTGAAGGTGGGGGGGGCGCATGTGGGCCCCCCGGGCCGCCAGTTGCCCATGTATGAGCTAGTGTACAGTATGGTGCTGTGTGCAGATTTCAATCATGAATGTGTCCATGTGGCCATGATGATGATGATGTGTCTGTTACTGCGTTCCAGATCCCAGTCACGTGTTCATCATCCACTCAGCCTGCCTCCCACACCGCTAGCTGTGTGACTCCCACTGCTTCTCCTCGCCTGTGCCAGGTCGAAAATGAGAAGGTGGTGGTGTTTGTGGTGGGTGGAGGAAGAAGTACTCAGATATATAAGTAAAAGTAGCAATACCACAATATAAAACATACTCTGTTACAAGTAAAAGGCCTGTGTTCAAAATGTTAGTTGAGTAAAAGTACAAAAGCATTGGCATCAGAATATACTTAAAGTACCAAAAGTAGAGGTACTAAAATGTTTGAAAATAGCAGATCTACAAGCTCATCGGCTATTTTCAAATGTATAAAATAGGGCTAAAGTGGTTAATGTATGCTTTATAGTAATTTATATCTGCAATGTAACTGGTAAATTAAGTTTTCAAATAATTGTAGTGGAGTAAAAGTACAATATTTGCCTATGAGATGTAGTGGAGTAGAAGTAAAAGTACTGAATATTGGAAATACTCCAGTAAAGTAAAAAAAAATACCTCAAAATTGTACTTGAAGTACAGTACTTGAGTAAATGTACTTAGTTATTTTACACCAACTACAGTAGGTGTTAGTGGTGCCTGGCGAGTTGTCCTGACTCAAGCATGTTCAAATCACTTGAGTTTTTCCACAAATAGTGTTTACTCCCCTACTGGATTCCCATCGGGGTATTGCTTCACCTCCCCGGTGACAGCTACCCTTCCCTTTTCCTTCTCGGCATAAATCAAATGACAGTCTGTGTGGTAGGAGACACAATGCAGCTGTCCTACTGAGTGTGTGGTGGAATCTGAGTCAGGCCTATACCCTGGTATCCTCACGTTTTGTCCTCTCTCGCCCATTTACTTCTACTCCACTACATCTCAGAGGCAAATATTGTACTACAGTTATTCAGTTATTTAAAAAACATTAGTTACTAACTGCTTTGTAGATTTTATTTTATTACAAAACGTACATTAACCACCTAAGGCCTGTATACATTTCGGCCATTTGAGAATAGCCGATCTAAATGCTCAGAATGCGTCGCGATGCGAAGCAATGTGAGCTTGTAGATCAGGTATTTTCAACATTTTATACATTTTGAACTTGTGCAACGGTATACATTCTGCATAATGAGTACTTTCTACTTTTGGTACTTTAAGTACATTTTGATACCCATACTTTTGTACTTTTACTCAAGTAAATCTTGAACTCCGGACTTTTACTTGTAACAGAGTAAGCTTCTACATTGCAGTATTGATACTTTTACTTAAGTAAAGAATTTTAGTACTTTTTCCACCACTGGTTGTAGGGATAATAATGTTCATTGTTGATCATTAGCTCATTAGCACATCGTAGAGCTAACGTTTGTTGTGGATCATTAGCTCGTTTAGCACATAGTAGAGCTAACGTTTGTTGTGGATCATTAGCTCGTTTAGCACATCGTAGAGCTAACGTTCGTTGTGGATCATTAGCGCGTTAGCACGCCGTAGAGCTAACGTTCGTTGTGGATCATTAGCTCGTTAGCACGTCGTAGAGCTAACGTTCGTTGTGGATCGTTAAGCTGACGTTCATCGTTTGAACATTAGCAGTCATAAAATAAGCTGAGCTGTCATCTGCGTCTGAAACGCAGCCAAAGTCGTGCTTGAAAAGTTGTACCTCCTCAGCGATGTCACCGTATTAGAAATCAGTATGTGTGACGGGCGGTGAGCCTTCACAAAAGTCAGGGCGGTTTCGTCCTCCTGGCTGGCACTCACTGGTCTTTAAGCGAAGTGAAGTCTGACTGCAGACGACGCGGCGTGTGTCATCTGTCTCGATTAACCCTTTAAGACCGGGAAAGCATCTGTGTCATTTTAAGATTCTTTTTTTAGCTATTCAAAAATAGCAGATATACAAGCTCATAGCGCGGCACCGAGTGCCGCGCTATGAGCTTGTAGATCTGCAATTTTTGAAAAATGTATAATTTGAAAATATGTGCAAATCTTTGAATATATATACAGTATATATACATTTTTAACTCAACTCTTTGCTTCTGGGGGTCCCTGGAACAAAATATTTTGAAATTGAGGGGGTCCAATACATATCATTTTGGGGGTCCTTGACATTAAACAGGTTTGAAAACCACTGATGTTATAGCAACTTAAGTTTAAAATAATGAGTTAGTTAGTTTTTAGAAGACATTTGTAGAATCCCCAGAAGCAAAGATTTGAGTTAAAACATTTTGCTTTAAAAAACATACATATTCAAAGATTTGCACACATTTTTACGATTTTCAAAAATAGCAGATCTACAAGCTCATAGCGCGGCACTCGGTGCCGCGCTATGAGCTTGTAGATCTGCTATTTTTGAATAGCCAAAAGTATAAAATAATGGTTTATAGCTCAAATCTAAAACGACACAGCGTTCCCGGTTGTATTGGGTTATAGGTACGGCCTGTCCTCCCTCCGCTTCAGGAATAATCTTCTGGCTTTTTCAATGAATTTGCTCTGAGCGACGAGAAGGAATGAGCGGCCGTCGTCACAAAGTGACTCTTTATATCTTAGACATCTGTAATTACCTCTGCTGGAGACCCACTTATATTGCTTTAGCCCATTAAGACCGGGGACGCATCTGTGTGTCCTTTTCGATTTTTAGCTATATAACCATTATTTTATGCTTTGGGCTATTCCAAAAATAGCAGATATACAAGCTTGTAGATCTGCTTTTATTTTTATTTTTATTTTTTAATCTTGAACATTTGTGCAAATCTTTCAATATAAACATTTGATCATATAACATCAAACATTTGAATATAATCTTTGCTCCTGGAGGTCACTGGAACAACATAAGCAAAGATGAGTTACACATTGTTACAAATGTTCGCTTGAAAAAATATATGCAGTATTCAAATATTTGCACACATTTTTACGATTTTTCTAAAATAGCAGATCTACAAGCTCGTATCGCGGCACTCGCTTGTAGATCTGTTATTTTTTGAATAGCCTGAGAAATCTTAAAATGCACACAGATGCGTTCGCGGATTGAACGGGTTAGATAACTTTGTGTCACAAGCTGCGATTTAGATAGTAGACTCTCAGTGGCATATATGGAGCACCCACCCTTTCAGGAATGGTGCCTTTCGGTGTCATACGTTATCAACAGTATGCAAATTCAGGGTGCCGTGTGCGTGTATGTACCTCCTCCCCTGGGAGGGGATGCTTTGATGGGCTTTATTTCTACTCCACCGGTGACACAAAAGGTATAACACAAAATTAATTAGCGGTATAGTCTGTGACAAACCAAGTACAGCATGCGCGCATCGATCGGCGAATGGTTCAGACAGCACCACTGATGGGGCAGCGACATGCCCCGCACGATCTACCGTGCGCTTAAGCATAAAACACACTTGACTGCATGAGCTCACAAACCTAGCCTCGAATTCAGACTGATTCGCTACGTATTGTCTTTTTCTCACTTCGGGGTCATATTTGACCCGTATTTCAATTACGTAGGCAAGTCAGGAGGTTTTACATTGGAAAACACTGGTCCCCCCTGTCTCGTGAGCTTGTAGAGCTGCTATTTTTGTTTTTTGTTTTTATTGTTGAAAGTGACTGAAGGTGGTTAAAACAATTGAAGTACTTCTTCCACCACTGCACGCACGCACGCACGTGCGCACGCGCACATGCACACATCGCAGTAGTTCAGGCTGGCATGGAGGTGGGAAGCCATGCTTCATTGGAGGTCTGGTCACATACGCCCACAGTCAATGGTTCAATCTAACGCTCTCTATTAATGCAGACCCCCAATCCTACATGCTCAGCATATCTCTGGCTATACGCTACTGTTCACTCGTCACAGATCAAACTCCCTCCTCCTCCTCCTCCTATAGTAGCTTTAGGTCTACCCGCTGTGTCAGTTGTCATTGAACCCGTTTTGGGGTTCATGTGTGTAGTATCATAGTTATTTTAACCTGGTAAAACCGGCAACGCTCTCTGTCATTTTAGATTTCCTTGGCTATTCAAAAAAAGCAGATCTACAAGCTCATAGTGCGGCACTCGATGCCGCGCTATGAGCTTGTAGATCTGCTATTTTTGAATAGCCAAAAGAAACCTAAACATGACACAGATTCTTTCTCGGTCTAAATGGGTTCAAAACAAACAACACAATTTTTTTTTTAAAAGCAATTCCCAGCGCCGTGGTTAGCATTCTGTGCGAGTTGGAGGCGGGTTGATTGATTCGTGGGTCAGTCGGGGTAAATAATAATGAGTTATATATAATCTAGATGATGGGTGCGTGAGTGATGGGAACTATAAGAACACAAAGGCTGACACAAACAGAAGGGGGAATGTGATGAACGCAAGGACAACTAAGGATACACGGAGCATTACACACATTCTAACGATTTATTTATGGCCACATAAGGGAGAACATACAAGGACACTGATATTATAGGTGCAGTTAAGGTTACATTCACACAATCATGGCATATGTCTTCATGATACAATAAGCACATCACTCAGTACTCTCTCACGCACGCACGCACGCACGCACGCACGCACGCACGCACGCACGCACGCACGCACGCACGCACGCACGCACGCACGCACGCACACACACACACACACACACACACACACACACACACACACACACACACACACACACACACACACACACACACACACACACACACACACACACACACACACACACAGTGTGCAATCATTCAGACAGTAATGCCTAATTTATGCTTTGTTGCACGATGGAATTGCACGACAGAAATAGCAGACCTACAAGCGCACAACGTATCGCGGATGTGACACGTTGTGAGGTCGTAGGTCTGCTATTTTCAGCCTGTGAAAAGACCGGTTAGGGTCACGGCTTGTGTTGGTAACCGGGAACACTCGCCCCCAAGCACACAAAACTGTGTTTTGGGGGCGAGGTATTCCATGCGCGCCGCCTACAGGCTACAATATGGGGAAAATTGGCAAACAGAAACATTTTGTGATTATTAGAAGTGGAGACACATGTTAAGGTGGAAAAGTAGATGGTTGCCTAGCCAGAGCCATGAGCGATTTTGGTAGCAAGTTGGGAGAGAATTGGACAACTGCTTGGTTAGTAGGGTACAGACAGGACAGGGCGGGCACAGACAAGATGTGGGAGAGCAGAGGTGTATGAAAACGAAAAGTCATTTCATTTTGGCGCCCCCTCTAGATGGCGCCGGCCCTGACTCTCAGAGTTAGAAACCCCGTAACGTCTCAACTTTGCGAACCGCTGTCTTTCTCTCATCCCTCTGTTCAATCTATGCGTCCCCCCTTTCCCCTCTATCTCTCTCTCTCTCTCTCTCTCTCTCTCTCTCTCTCTCTCTCTCTCTCTCTCTCTCTCTCTCTCTCTCTCTCTCTCTCCCTCTATCTTTATCTCTCTGTATCTATCCCAGCTCTCTGATTTCATGGTTCAGTTCAAACACAATGTTCATTCCTCTCTCTATTTCTCTCTCTCTCTCCCAGGGCATCAAGATGAATCCAATGACCCAGTTGTATTACAAAAAGGTGAGAAACACAAACACACACACACACACACACACACACACACACACACACACACACACACACACACACACACACACACACACACACACACACACACACACACACACACGCCATTGTGTTTGTATAATTGTATACGGTCAATATGTTGATTTAAGTATTGTATGACTGCATGGTGTTATGTTAGCAGTAATTATCTTTGTTGTTGTTGTTGTGTCAATTCACAATGTAGTCATTTAGCAGACCCTCTTATCAGATAGAGAGACCTTTATTGATCCAGAGGAGACTCAGTGTTCATAGCAGCACAGCAGTGTGAGACACAGCACGCATACGGAGCAGAGAGACACGTCTCTAAGCTTTAGCATAAACACATCGTACAGGTAGAGAGTAAGTGCCATGAACCCTATAGTCAACAAGGTTAAACGGGCAAGTAAACCGACTACACAGACAACAATTAAGTGCTGCAGAGTAACTAGGACACCAGGTAAAGCTTCTGTCTAAACGACATGCTATCTAAATAACATCCTTAGCATTTGTTTGCACAGAAACGCGTGACAAAGTAGTGCGCACCACTGATATAGCACCAATAGAAAACTGTTAGGATGTAGAAGGCATTTGTAGAATGGGCCTATTAGGTTTTAATGGGGTGTCATGTTTGTGTTGCTGTGCTTAGAACAAAAAGGGATGCACGCACATCTCCATAAAAATGTGTAGGTGCTGGACTCAAAAATACACACCATAGAAAGAAGAGGAAGTCCGCACACTGTTGACGCTCCAGCGACCACAATGTTATTTAGTTTTCACAGCATACAACGTTTCGACCCCTTCGGGTCTTCATCAGGTGTTGCTGTGCTAACATTGTGTGTTTGTTGTCACAGGTGAGCTACTCACCGTACCGGGATCGGATCCCTCTCCAGATCGTCCGGGCCGAGGTGGAACTCTCTGCCGAGGAGAGGGCTTATCTCACTGCCGTGGAGAAAGGTACACACACACACACACACACACACACACGCACACGCACACGCACACGCGCACACGCACACGCACACGCACACGCATGCACATGCACACACGCACACATTATTTTGAAGGGCCAAGTCTGCACCTGCAACCACAAGTGACTTCCACTAAACTAACACTAGTAAACACAAAATGAAGCACGCAAAGAGAAGTGGTGTTTGGGGTAGTTTCACCCAAAATAATGATGAGGTTACTTGTAAATTGTGCAGTGCCACGATGAAATATAACTCTAGTACATCCGCGATGCAATATCACCTGCGCACTAAACATGCAAATGTAGCATCATCGTCGGGAACCGGGGTTCAACCAACTTTGAAGGGTTTTCAGGAGTTGCTGCGCTATATCGAGCCCAATTACCATATCAAAACAGACTATCACGCGTCGAATTGAAGACCATTTTAAAAAGAAGAGCTAAAAACGCAACTGGCTAGTGCTAGGTGTGTGGCTCTTACGACCGACTGCTGGACGGCACTCGCCACAGAGAGCTATTTGACGATTACGTGCCACTATATTGACGAGGAGTGGAACGTGAAATCAGCCGTCTTATTGACACAGAGTATGCCCGACAGACACACAGCAGACAACCTGGCAGCTAAACTGAATGATGCGGTGGAGGCTTGGGGACTTACTGGGAAAGTGCCTGCATGTTTTCACGACAACGCAGCCAACGTTGTGACTGCCAATCGCCCCCGAACGGGTGAACTGGGACTCCGTTCCGTGTTTTGCACATACACTGCAATTGGCAATCAACAACGGATTTAGCCTGTTTTTGCATCGGGTTATCGCTGCAGCAGGTCGGCTAGTCAGGCACTTTAACCACAGCACCCGTGCATGCGAGGCACTGGAGGCCAAACAAGAATCAATGGCTTTGGTTAGACACAAGCTCATCCAGTCATGCAAAACTAGATGGAACTCGGTGTGCGACATGTTCACAAGACTTCTTGAACAACGGTGGGCGGTCACAGCTGTTATGAGACACACACACACACACACACACACACACACACACACACACACACACACACACACACACACACACACACACACACACACACACACACACACACACACACACACACACACACAAACCTTCTGGAATTGCCTGGGAAAAATATCCATCCCTCCATCTTCAACCCCTCATCCAAAGTTGGGTCACGGCGGTAGCAGGTCCAGCTGATGGTCACATCTGTCACATCTGTCTGGAGATGGCGAGGTTATCCCAGGCCAGCGTGGAGATGTAATCCCCCCCCCACCTGGTCCTCTGTTTTTACCCTTTAATCTGCTCCCAGCTTAGTTGTGCCTTGACAAACCTCCCCTGGGACCGTGAGGCTTCTTTAGATGCCCTCAACTGGCTCCTTCTTTCTACACAAGGGAGCAGCAGATCCTACTCCCAGTCTCTCACAGACAGTGGTGGAAAGTACATTTACTCAAGTACTGTAATTATAAGTACAGTTTTGAGGTACTTTACTGGAGTGTTTTAAATTTTCAGTACTTCTACTTCACTACATCTCAGAGGCAAATATTGCACTTTTACTCCACTACAATTATTTGACAACTTTAGTTACTAGTTACATTGTAGATCTAAATTGTTATATTATGAAACACACTTTAGCCCTATTTTATACCTAGGCTATTTGAAAATAGCCGATCTACAAGCTCACAACGCGTCGCGATGCGATGCGTTGTGAGCTTGTAGATCGGCTATTTTCAAACATTTTAGTACTTTTACTTTTGGTACTTTAGGTACATTTTGATGCCAATACTTTTGTACTTTTACTCGAGTAACATTTTGAAAACACGCTGTACACGCAAACAGGCTTTACAGAGCATTTTCTACACTGTGGTATTGCTACTTTTTACCTAAGTAAAATATCGGAGTACCTTTCCCACCACTGCTCACAGACGACTGCGCTTCTTCTCATCCTATAGCCCTGAGGGAGATGAAAGCCACCCTCCATGAGAAAACCCATTTCACTCACTTGTATGGATGGATGGATGGATGGAAAAATATAACACACAGTATTAGATCGTTACAAACGAGCAGGCCAGAGCCTACCGGTCATAACAGTGCCAATCTGGGAACCCATCGCCAAATAAAAAGGGAAAAACAGCGCCCTCTGCTGTTTTTTACTCTTTCACTTGGCTCTGGGACGAGCTGAATGGAGCACCCGTGCGCAAGGAAACCGGGGTTTTGGTCTGCCCTCAGCGCTCCACTTCCGGTGGTGCGCTTATGTTTTCATTCCCACTAACAATATTTCTACACGGAACACTAACACCACTTCTCCCAGAGAACATGGATCGTTTTGGTTATAAGCCCCACTTGTTTCTATGATGAAAGAGCAAGTTAAAATGTGAATATCTTTCCGTGGTTTTCTCGGCTTCGAGGACGCTATTGTACCTGGAACGCATCTGTGTCACTTTAGATTTCTTTGGCTATTTTTTTTTGATTTTTTCCCCAAAAAAATTTAGGATTTAGAATTTTTTTAAGAATCGCCTCAGGTCTTAATGGGTTAAATGAGTTTGGGTTTGTTTCCAGTGGGAAGCGAAGCGCACAGATGTAAATCCCGCCCACTACATTTGATTGGGTCAAAAAGCGGCCTGCTTCCTGCATCTGAAGGCACGCCCCACTTGTAAGCTAACGCTCACACGTTCTGAACGGGGCTCTCGACAGATTCGGTAGCGCAGCTCTGAATCTGTTCTTGAGAGATTATAATAATGCAGACACTCTCTGTCCATGGTGCTGAATTCACCCCAGCCGGATTCTCTCTCTCACACACACACACACACACACACACACACACACACACACACACACACACACACACACACTCTCTCTCTCTCTCTCTCTCTAAGGGCACAGGTTTATAAAGTGGGGGCCGGGGCCACCTAGCCTGATAAACCCTCCCTCCAGAAATCTCATTTCCATTTGATTTCAGGAGTGAGTCTGGCCTGAAGGCTTGTCTGGGCGTTTCTAGCCCGTACACCAAATGGACGAGCCTATCAGTGTCGTCGCTCATCGTTCTGTGATTGACAGCGACAGTTGGCCAATCAGGTGGCGAGTTCGAGTGAGCCCGAATGAAGCCGAGTGCAGCCTGAGTGCAGCCGACACAAGACGAACGGCCATTGTTGTTTGTGCGAGTGCCTTCACTTCTTACTTTCAGTTTTATAACGCTCTCAAACTTATTTTTTGAGGCACGGAATTTACTTATAAGATATCGTTTGGATATAATTTAGTTGTTTAACTTCATATATGTGGTCAATTAATCATGACAGCCTATTTAAAAATAAAAATTCAGAGAACCGGCAGGGGCGGGCAGTGACACCCATGTATCCGAATAAGGCAACCTATTTTGGGCATGGCCATCTCAAAAGTTCCGTTGCGTCACATTATTTGTGGAGGTGGTAAAAATGCACTGCAATTGGCTGAAGGGGAACAACGATCATTGGCTGAAGGGGTTGTCAGTCAACGGTATTACTCCCGCCCAACTCCAGGCACAGCCAATATTGCAGAATGGGCGATCAGGCCAGACTCACTCCTGAAATCAAATGGAAATGAGATTTCCGGAGGGAGGGTTTACCAGGCTAGGGGCCACCATGGTGGGGGGGGGCACCAGAATGAAAATATTCTGTGCCAGTTGACCCCATAAAGTGGTTTGATTTACAGTTTATATACATTACATTATGCATAACATGATAGTTCTTTCCATGTTGAAAGTTGACAGTATTAGTTGTTGTGCCGGTGAGGTAAGAAACCCTATAGAGGGGCTTATGTGAGAACCTCACCGCTTTACATTTTACGTATATTTGATTTATTTCATATTAAAAACAAAAACAAAAAAAAAACGAACAGAAAAACAAAACAAAACAGACAAAAACGTCTGTATTCCAGATCAGGTTGAACTGAGTTAACTCATTTTGCCGGGGACCCTCCCAGGAATCCCTTCGAGGACCCCTGGGGTCCCCCAATAAACCCCACTTTGAGAACCACTGGACTATGCAGAATAAGGTCATAAATAAGCAGTGGTGATAAAAGTACTCAAATTCTTTACTTAAGTAAAAGTACCAATACTGCAATATAAAAATACTCTGTTAAAAGTAAAAGTCCAGAATTCAAAATTTACTTGAGTAAAAGTACAGAAGTATTGGCATCAAAATGTACTTAAAGTACCAAAAGTAAAAGTACTAAATATTTGAAAATAGCAGATCTACAAGCTCACAACGCGTCGCACAATAGCCTCTGTATAAAATAGGGTTAAAGTGGTTAATGTATGTTTCATTATATCATAATTTATATCTGAAAAGTACTAGTAACTAAAGTTTTCAAATAATTGTAGTGGAGTAAAAGTACAATATTTGCCTCTGAAA
>NC_137620.1:43554220-43566720 GCF_963280865.1 Gymnoscopelus braueri | reverse complement strand
GGCGGTGTGTGTGTGTGTGCGCGGGCGTGCATGTGGGTGCGTGCTTGTGTTTCAATCAAGTCAATTTTGGCCCAAGTGCTGGCACAGCAAACAAAAAACACAAAAGACACAGGTACATCAAACAGTAAATTACACAGCAAACACGTATATAAAAAGTATACAATAGCAGATCATAGACAGTAACAGTGAGTAAAAAAACGGTGTGCATGCGTGTGTGTGTTCGTGTTCATGCTTTTGATTCTTATTTGATTCTTATTCTGTCCCTCCCTCTCCCTCCCTCCCCTCCCTCTCTCTCTCTCTCTCTCTCTCTCCCTCCCTCTCTCTCTCTCTCTCTCTCTCTCTCTCTCTCTCTCTCTCTCTCTCCCTCTCTCTCTATGTCTCTCTCTCTCTCTCTCTCTCTCTCCTCTCTCTCTCTCTCTCCAGGTTCCGTCTCTGATGATGGACAGTCAGTTCTCAGAGTTCACGCCAGACATAACTCCCATCATGCTCGCTGCTCACACCAACAACTATGAGATCATCAAGCTGCTCGTCCAGCGCAAGGTGAACCAGCCCGTACACATGTATTACAAAGATATGGAGTTTATAATTCGGGGCACTGTTCAAGTTTATTTTAGTATTTTGTAACCAGTTACGACCTGAGGCCGATTAAAACAAATTCTTCTAACAGTTTTCTGAAACAAAACTCAAAACATTTTTTCATGTCAAGGAAGGACCCCCAAGATTATATGTATTAGGCCGCCGATCTCAAAATATTTCGTTCCAGGGACCCCCCCCCCCAAAAAATAAATAAAAATAACCAAGAGCAAATGGAACCCCGCAAGAGGGGTGATAAAAAAAAGCGAAAGAGATAAAACTAGGTCATTTACAGGGATAATATGCAAGGGAAGTAAATTTAAGTGTTTTAACCCATTAAGACCTGGAACTGTGTCTTTTTTAGATTTGAGCTAAAAAGCATTATTTTACACTTTGAGCTATTCAAAAATAGCAGATCTACAAGCTCATAGCGCCACGCTATGAGCTTGTAGATCTGCTATTTTTGAAAAATCGTGAAAATGTGTGCAAATCTTTGAATATATATACTTTTAAAGCAAACATTTTTAACTCAAATCTTTGCTTCTGGGGGTCCCTGGAACAAAATATTTTGATGGGGGTCCGCGGCCAAATACATATAATTTTGGGGGTCCTGGACATGAAAAAGATTGAGCACCACTGATATAGAAACATATGTTTTTCAGAAAACTTTTGAGATTTAGGAGACATGTTGAATCGGCTTCAGGTCTCGATGGGTTAAGACAAGGTTTTTAACAAAGATAGCATGGCGTTTCGGGGAGATTATTCCACATAATGCTGCTTCAGAGAAATCTCCCAATCACCCATAAGTGTTTTCAGCAAAACACCGTGGGCCGGGCTGAGAGAGAGAGGAGACCTGTGGAGGATTAAAAAAAGAGCCCAGATGTAGCCTGAGGCGAGAGGAGCGTGCACAGTTTTAACTCCTTAAGACCGGGAACTCATCTGTGTCATTTCTTTTTGACTTTTTTTGGGCTATTCAAAAATAGTAGATATACAAGCTCATAGTGAGTGCCGCGCTACGAGCTTGTAGATCTGCTATCTTTTTGAGTATACATATATTTTTTATTATTTAAAGCGGAATTTTTAAACTCAAATCTTTGCTTCTGGCGGGGGTCCCTGGAACAAAATATTTTGAGATGGGGGTCCGCAGCCAAATACATATCTAAGTTTTTTTTCTCCTAAATCCTAATAGTATGTTGCTACTGTATATCAGTGGTGCTCCAACTTTTTCATGTCAAGGACCCCCGAAATTATATGTATTTGGCCGCGGACCCCCATCTCAAAATATGTTGTTCCAGGGACCCCTAAAAGCTAATGTTGGAGTTAAAAATGTTCGCTTTAGAAACATATATATATATTCAAAGATTTGCACAAATGTTCACGATTAAAAAAAAAAAAGCCAAAGAAATGTAAAAAATGACACAGATTCTTTCCTGGTCTAAATGGATTAAAAGAGCCCAGATGTAGCCGGAGGGCGAGAGAGGAGCGTAGCACAGCTTTAAAGTTAATCCCAAAAAGGAAACCGGGGAGTCAGTGCAGAGAGATGCTGAGGCATGGGGTCACGTGATACCTTACAGTCTGAACACAGTATTTTGTACCAGCTGTAAAAGGTGGACAGAGGCTTGGTTGATGCCAAAAAAAAAAAGATTACAGCAGTTGTGTGATGAGGACGTCAATGCGTGATCTTTTTAGATCAGAGGAAATTTGATTTTGTAGTTAAACTTAAAGTAATACTAGGTAACTTTTTCAACAAAACTAAAGTTAAATTGTATATCTTTTGTGAGTGGCAAAAGTTCCACAACACCCACTCCATGAATGTCACCCCCGAAAGCCTTTTATACATATATTTTCTATTGAACGGTGATAGGGGTGTCTTTCCCGCGAAAATGACGTCATGTAGCCGGAAAGCGGAAGCGGAAATGCACCGGTTTCCTGTTTGGCCAGGAACTACCACATCGGTTTCCTGTTTGGCCAGGAACTACCGCGCTAATAACAAAAGGGAAACTCACGCTGATTTTAAGAGATTGTATGATTTGAAGGTCAAAAAACAACAGAAACAGAAAACACAGCTCACGGTAACTAAAGCTCCACTGGCTAAGAGAAACGATCCACAGATCGTATAAAACATTTAAAAGAACGCTTTTTGAAACGCTTCCGTCTTCCGGTGAAAACAAATGGAATTCTGGGTAACAGAGGAATAAATAAACGGCCTGCAGTGACGGTAATGACCAGCAGAGGCTGCTAAAAATCGTTATTTGTGGACTTGCACTGTATAACTTTAAAGGAGAATTTCGGAACTAGCCTTTTCCTTACCTTTTTATGATGTTATTATATCCTAGGACGAGTGGTACAATAGAAACATTTCATAACTCCATACAGAGTCCACCGCAGCTAGAAACCCAGGCGGACATTTTTTTTCTTCTTCTTTTTTCGCGTATTTTTATCACGATTTTATATATATTTTGGGGTTTTATCTGACGTTCATGTTGACAGAAACCTTTAGCCACAGTGTTTTTGTCCCAGAACGGGCCGCCGTAGTGTTTACAAGTGGACTTGGATGAAATCACGGGTGAAATCTCATCTTGCAAGACTTCCGGAGGGGCACATCTAACACAAACGCTGTGGCTAGGTTTCTGTCAATATGAGTATCAGATATCAACAAAAAATATATATATATTAACTCTCTCAGTGCCAAGCCCCGAGTTATCCCGAGTTTTAGGGTTATACCCTCAGTGCCAGAACGAGAATTTTTTTAAGTGTTCAGAACCCAAGATATCATTATCTGAAGATTTGCAGCTCCATCCACTCTTTGTTTAACACATTGACCGCCAGAGGTTAATCTCATAATGTACTCACCAGTGCCAACGTTTTATTGTTGTTTTTTGTTTTTTTCACGTCGCCATAGATCTTGTTAAAATCCTTAAGATTGAGCCGTACACGGTTTGTTTACATCGGCGACATCTCCCTGCGTGTACCAGTCCAAACCACGTGTCAAACGGAGCCGCCATGTTTGAGTTCTGACCGATTATGTTAACATGGGAAATGCGAGGATGAAAAACTACATGTTTACAGGGGCTTTTACAGGGGTTTTTGTGTACGACTTAGAATGGAGACAGACGGGAAACAAAAAACGGGATCGCACTTCCGGTCGACATCGGGTGGTGTTACACTGAAAATGGTCCCCCTAGAAAATTGAAAAAAAAAAAAAAATTGAAAAAAAGGAAAAAGCACCACAGCCCGTAGGCTACGGGATCGGCGCTTAACCGTTGGATTTAACGGCCCGTAGAACTACGGGCCCGGCGGTCAATGTGTTAACCTATAACTGAAAAAGGCTGTATCTCGCTTCCTAAGCACTTTTTTTTTTCTTTGAAAAAAAAAAGAAAATTTGCTGGCACAGTTCGCAATATATATATTTTTTTTCATTCGCACTGAAAGAGTTAAAACATTACGATAAAAATACACAATCTAGTGCATGGACCGTCTGCTCGGGTTTTAAGCTGAGGTGGACTTGTCATAGCAGGACATAATAACATCATATAAAAGGTAAAGAAAGGCTTGTCTGAAATTCTCCTTTATAATTAAGAGAGACTTCACCACACAAAATTAATAACTATAAATTGAGTTTACAGGTATATTGAATAAGGATATTCAGAGGCTGGACGTTTAACAATGAAATGACGTGAACCACTTTGGTGGCGGTGGTGCCTGCTGCCGCTGGGCGATGTCGGGGAGGTTTTGGCGGGCGACCTGAACAGATAGCTCAAAGTGAGACAAGGAAGGAGGAGACGCGTCCTTTTAGAGGAACACTGTCAATCTCATTTGAAACAGGGCCAAATGGGGACGGTTGAGTTGACAGGAGAGGAATTGCTATAGGAACGACCGCTTGGTTCAGTCTCATCAGTTGAACTATAGTTTTAACCCATCGAGACCTGGCACGCATCTGTGTCACTTTAGATTTCTTTGGCTATTCAAAAATAGCGGATATACAAGCTCATAGCGCGGCACCGAGTGCCGCGCTATGAGCTTGTAGATCTGCTATTTTTTGAAAATAGCAGAGAAAAAAACGCCTCAAGGCCTTAATGGGTTAAAACTCCTATTTGTCAGTTGAAACTTTGTCAAAACTTGTTCCTCTAACTTGTGTTGTTGTTGTTGTGTTCCACAGGTGACCATCCCCAGACCGCACCAGATCAGGTGTGACTGCGTGGAGTGCGTGTCCAGTTCAGAGGTAAGAGTTTTCCTGGCATTCTGCCTTGTAAAAAGTCCAGGGGCCAATAGCAGCATTTTCTTTTCAGCCTAATTATTCAGAAAAACCCCAGACCACAGAAAATCCACTGAAATGTTCAAAGTTAATTTTTTGGGGCGTAATTGAGGTCATAAAACAAAACAAAAAAAACAAAAAAGAAAAAGAAAATCTAAAATAATGTCATGAAACCTTTTAGGCCTGACCTCGATTATTCTAATAAGTCGACTAATCATTTTTTATACATTTTTCATTATTTGAGAGATTGGCCTAATTTGTTATATTAATTAACTAATAGTTTGCCAAAAATAGGGCCTAAAACCTTTAAAGGCTCATTTATACTCGCACATCCCTTTCCACAGACGTCACGTGACAAAAGTGACCCGTTTTCAACTGGAAAATACAGGGTTGAATGACGCTGTGAGGTCGACAACATGTCATTTGCAGTGGTTGAAAAAGTACTCACATTTTTTACTTAAGTAAAAGTATCAATACTGCAATGTAGAAGTACTCTGTTACAAGTAAAAGTCCGGAATTAAAAATGTACTTGAGTAAAAGTACAAAAGTATTGGTATCAAAATGTACTTAAAGTACCAAAGGTAAAAGTACTAAAATGTTTGAAAATAGCCTAGGTATAAAATAGGGTTAAACTGGTTAATGTATGTTTTATAATCTGCAAAGTAACTAGTAACTAAAGTTTTCAAATAATTGTAGTGGAGTAAAAGTACAATATTTGCCTCTGAGATATAGTGGAGTATAAGTCAAAGTATAGATAATTGGAAATACTCTGGTAAAGTAAAAGTACCTCTAAAGTGTACTTAAGTACAGTACTTGAGTAAATGTACTTAGTTACTTTACACCACTGGTAATTTGGCTGTTGAACTATAAGATTTCTCCAGTAAGTCCATTGTCTTCTTTCTCCTCTGTGTCTTTCTTTCGTGGTGGTTCTCTCATAGGTGGACAGTCTGCGTCACTCGCGGTCCCGACTCAACATCTATAAGGCTCTGGCCTCGCCGTCGCTCATCGCCCTGTCCAGTGAAGACCCCATCCTCACTGCCTTTAGACTGGGCTGGGAACTCAAGGAACTGAGTAAGGTAGGAAACTACTGCTGCTGCTTCTACTACTACCACTACTACTACTACTGCTGCTGCTCAGTGGTGGAAAAAGTAATACTAGGTAACTTTAAAAAAAAAAACTAAAGTTAAATTGTATATATTTTGTGAGTGGCAAATGTTTCACAACACCCACTCCATGAATTTCACCCCCCGAAAGCCTTTTCTATTATATTTTCTATTGAAACGGTGGCGGGCAAAACAAATGGAATTCTGGGTAATGCAGGAATAAACGAACGACCTGCAGTGACGGTAATGACCAGCAGAGGCTGCTAAAAATCGTTATTTGTGGACCTGCCTTGTATTACTTTAAGTAAAAGTATCAATACTGCAATGAAGAAATGAAGTAAAAGTCCGGAATTCAAAATGTACTAGAAAAGTATCGGTATCAAATTGTACTTAAAGTACCAAAAGCAGAAAGTACTCATTATGCAGAATGTCCCATTTCACAAGTTTTCAAATGTATAAAATGTACGAAAATCTTTTGAAAATAGCAAGCTCACAATGCGTCGCATCGCGACGCATTGTGAGCTTGTAGATCGGCTATTTTCAAATGGCCGAAATGTATATAGGGCTGAAGAGGTTAATGTATATTTTGTAATAATAATCACAATCTACAAAGTAACTTGTAACTAAAGTTTTAAAATAAATGTAGTGGAGTAAAAGTACATTTTTTCCCTCTAAGATGTAGTGGAGTAGAAGTAAAAGTACTGGAAATTGGAACTACTCCAGTAAAGTAAAAATACCTCAACTTTGTACTTGAGTACAGTACTTGAATACATGTGCTTAGTTACTTTCCACCACTGCTGTAACTGATACATCATCATGTGATAAATAACATGGTATATCGTAAATGGCATAAACTTGACATACTCACCGATACCCGATATACCAGATAGACAGACGTTCAGTCTAAATGTCTCAGCTGTAAATCAAACGGTTAGTGATCTGCAGCCATACTTCAGGCTAAATGTCATTCCGTGGCATTTTAAGTTGAAGACAACCATTCATCTTCTACCAAGCTGCTGCTGTCTGTCGTGTAGTTTCGGAGGGAAAGTTTCTCTTCTGCCTGGCTTTGTATTTGTATTAGTGTCACATCGATGTTAGAAGCACATAATCATGTAAACCAGTGGTTCTCAAACTTGTTCATGTCAAGGACCCCCAACTTGACACGTATTAGCCCACGGACCCCCATTTGAGAATATATGCCAGGCAGGGGACCCCTATAATTTTTCGGCTCTAGCAGTGATTCTCAACCATTTTAATTTCAAGGACCCCCAGTTTGACGTGCATTAGGTATACGGACCCCCATTTAATGGCATTTCCTATCTCTCGGACCCCAATTTATATTGTAAAATCTATGTTAATGTAACTCTGAGAGTGTGCAAATGGAACCAAATGGACTCTCAGAGTTACAGACCCATAAGGGTCCATTTGGTTCTTAACTATCCATCATTTAGCTGGGGACCCCCTGGAACTCCCTCAAGGGTCCCTGGACCCCACTTTGCGAACCAATGATGTAAACAGCTTTGAATTCAATTCTCTTGGGGTTCACAGGGGCTTTTTTTAAAACCACGTACAGTATGCCCTATTTTATATTTTGGCTATTCGAAAGTAGACAAACAATCTGCTACTTTCAAACCATTTTGAAACAGTTTAAAAAGGATTGCCTGTAACGTCATACCAAAACAGGGACGCCAGGTTGAACGTGGTTAAAGGGAAACGGTCACTCAGTGTCCGTGCTTTGAATATTTAAGATCTAAAGCCATGTCCTCTTTGTCCTTTGCTGTCGCCAGCCGGCAATCGTCGGCAAAGGTCTTTACACACCGGGGGAATTGATGATAAAATAAAATTGCCGGTAATTATTTCTATAAAAAAAACAGATTGATGCCTTTATGTGCGCTGAAGAATCCACCTCATTCAGAATAAAAATAGCCTAATAATATTAGCTGTGTCGATGTACATATGATACAAACGGTAGTTCCAAAAAGTGTATTTTCAGGGAAAATTCATCGTCTGGGTGTACAAGGTGTATAAGTACCTAAACCACCGGGAAATGAAAAGTGAAAGCAGTGAAGAGTGTGTGATAGTTGATAAGCTACCGAATGAGGAAAATAGAATGCTTTCAGTGAAACTGAAAGTAACAGCTTGTAGATGAGCTATTTTCATAATGTTTGCCTCTTTCTTATATTATTTGACAACTTGGCCATTGTTTGTTGAATACTTTTGATGCAGTAATGTATTTTCTTTTCTTTTCTTTTAATTAAAAATGCAAATTTTCACTTTACTGTCACCCAAAAAAACACACTGATTTATGGGACGGTGTGAATGCAACATTTCTGCGCTAAACTAAATGTCACCACGCCTGTGTGTGCATTAGAGGCGATTGAGACAAATGTACTCGCAGATCGCACTCGCTGTGTCTCGCTGTGTCTCTCGGTCTGATGTTTGTTCACATAACATTCAGGCTTTACGGAATGGAATTCTGCCGTTTCGTTATTTTAACATATTGACTGCCAGAGTTTATTCATAATGTACTCACCCCTGTGCCAGCGATTTGCGTGTTGTTTTTTTGTTTGTTATTTTGTAATTTTTCATTGAAATATGAAGTCTGGTTGCGGTTTTAAACACATACGACAGATCTACCAGCAGAGAGCAGCGAATCGACACCTTGACCACTCACTCACTCGCTCGACCCCCCCCCCCCCAAACAGGCTCAAACAGTCCATACGTCATAACCGGATGTGACGTTTTCGCAGATCAGCGATCGGCTTCAGTTCGATGTGATACACGACCTGGATGGCTGTTCGTCATCCAGACTAAAGAAAAAGCTCTCCGTTAGTTTTTTATACCGTGTGAAAAAATGTGTTTTTCCCTATTCTCGCCGAAAATGCCTAAAAAAGGCCTTCCGAGAACCGGAAACGGAATCTGCATCATGAATCCGGAACCCAGTGAGTGTGATGTAACCAGAAAACGAAACTGATGATGAAAACTTCACAGAACACCGCGATCACAGATTAAACAATGAAAATTCCAAAGAACGCATATACATGCGATTTTCAGAATTGCGGCAATCAAGCGATGGATTTGAAAAACGCATATATGCGATCTAGGCAATCAATGTGTTAAGTAATATCAGATCAACAATGCTATTTGTGGATCTTTCAGCATTCTGCGCTGAAAGAATGCATGCAAAACGTGTCAGCGCTTGTCGTTTCTGTTTAGAGGATTAGTGTGTTTGTTCTGCGATTGTCACCGCGTTCTTGACAGTTGTGTGACACTTCAGATTACCGACACTGTGTGAAGCTGATATCCAAATCCCAACGGTCCCTTATTAAACCAGCCGGACTATATCAGGGCAGTGCTTTAAGATTGCTATTTTCAAGGAGACAAGCCTACTTTAAACCACAGAAGGGCCTAAGAATAGACAATAGCATGTGTGTCTCTACATTATCACACTCACCTAACCAGGGTTGCCAGGTCTGCTTGTTATAATTTCCCCACAAGATTTTATTTGAAAATAGCCGATCTTTGTGAGCTTGTAGATCTGCTGATGTATATGTTAAAGTGCACATGTGGCCCATAGTCGCTTGTTTTGGGCTGGTTTTCCTAGACCTGGTTGCTTGTTTCTCTCACAGAATCTGGCAAACACTGCACCTAACATAGGGATCGCTATGGGTTTGTGCGGTAAACACATGGTTAGCCAGTTATAATTTTTTGTTTGTAAGAAATTGCTACAGCTTTTATGAACGTCGGCTGGAGGTTGAAAGAATGACAGAGAGAATGATGGGACACGGTAGACAAATCAAACCTGGACTCCCAACACAGACAGGACCAATGATGCACGTTCAGTCAGATAACGCACAAATAGATTGAACCAATACTATAGAATGAGAATACAAGTGTGGATGTAATATTTTATATTGGCGTTCAGGCTCTGCTACATGTTTCTCCCTGGTCAGCACAATTAGACAACCATCATTGCTTGGAGACAGATATATAACAACAAACCATGTTTGAAAAAAATTCAACATTTTAAAAATAGTTATCATAATGAAACTTCCCCAGTTGATTACTTACATGAAGACAATGATTTATCGTATTACAAGTTTTCTGAAATTGTATATTTAAATATGCAAATTAGGCATTAGGAACATTGGAACATTGGACAAAGCCAGAGTCAACATTCTTATTTAATTTTGTTAAGATTTTGGAGTCAAAGGTTTTTAACGAGGGAATATTCAATATCTGGCTCAATTTTGGGGCTCTGGCTCATGGACTAAATTCCCAATTTGCATATTTAAATATACAATTTCAGAAAACTTGTAATACGATAAATCATTGTCTTCATTTAAGTAATCAACTGGGGAAGTTTCATTATGATGAAAAAAATAATAATTTGGTAATTCTTTCACCTGTCATGTACTATGGGGAAAATAACAAAATGTGTGATAAATATGAAAAAGCTGCTCCTGTGGAAAGGTTATCATATATGTATTTTACTTATATTGACCCTATAAACAATTTAATATAGGTATGGTTTTGCCCACTCTTTCGATAATCATTGCTCAATTTTGGGGCTCTGGCTCATGGTCTAAATACAGCGGAAAGAACACAGATTATTTAGGTGAGCTTAAATAACCCGCCCAATTGGTCAGCTGATTGCCTCCTGAGTATATACTGCCTGAACTAACCTCGCAAGCTACGTATCATTCATATTGTTGTTTTCTGGCCTTTTTCACTGACGCGTCTTTTTTTTTGTTCAAATTTCAAGCATGAAACAGCATTTTACGCAAGCGATTCTCCACCAACACTTACTGATTACTTGTGGGTTTTGTCGGTCCCCAGGTGGAGAACGAGTTCCGCCAGGAGTACGAGGAGCTCTCCCAGCAGTGTAAGCTGTTCGCCAAGGACCTGCTGGACCAGGCCAGGAGTTCCAGAGAGCTGGAGACCATCCTGAACCACCGGGACACCGACCAGAGCGAGGAGCTGGACCCCAGGCAGTGTCACGACCTGGCCAAGCTCAAACTGGCAATAAAGTACCACCAAAAAGAGGTAGGATTACACTGGAAAAAAAAACACTGAGAGATTAAGCAGGGAACAGACTCTTGTACTTTTTCTTTCATTCCCATCGGGGTGGTCACAGCAGATTATCTGTTTCCATCTGGTTCTGTTTTTCTGCTCTCACTGCATCCATAAACCTTCCTCTTTGGCCTTCCTCTTCTCCTCTTACCTGGCAGGTCCATCTTAAGCATCCTTCTGCCTCTTACCCCTCCTTTCACATGTCCAAACCCATCTGAACCTCACCTTCTAACCTGCAGCTGATCCTCTAATGTAGTCATTTCTGATCATGTCCTTCCTTGTCACTCCTTATCAGAATCGTAGCGTCGTCAATTCTGCCACCTCCAGCTCGCTCTGCCGCCTGTCTTTTTGGTCAGTGTGCCACTGTTTTCAAGCCGTACGGCATGGCTGCTCTCACTATGATCCTGTATACATCTTCCCTAGTATACAGACTACTGTATGCTAATTAAATGTCAAATGGATTCATGACACTTCACCCAAAACGTAAGGCATGTGAACAAGGAGAGAGGAAGGAGGTGGAGGGACAGAATGAGAGAGAGAGAGAGAGAGAGAGGTACTGTTTCACTTATTCTACATGACATGTTTTTTTTTACACAATATGTAGTGGGGCTCCCTGCTTCATCGCTGTCTCACCTAACCCATTAATACCTGGAACGCATCTGTGTCACTTTAGATGTATTTGGCTATTCAAAAATAGCAGATATACAAGCTCATAGCGCGGCACCGAGTGCCGCGCTATGAACTTGTAGATCTGCTATTTTTGAAAAATCTTTTTTTTAGATTTTTTTTCCAAAAACTGTTAGGATTTAGATTTTTTTTAAAGAATCTGCCTCAGGTCTTAATGGGCTAAGGGGTCCTTGGTCTGGAAAAACATTGAAGACCCCTGACATGCACCATATGGTACTGTTGAACTGATGGTGTACCACAGCAGAGAGAGACACAGGGACTTTTCATTTCTAAGCTGAACGTAAACGCTACCTGTTTGTCGTTGAACCACGACATCTCCACCACATGCTGGCTTATGGCATACTGCATAGTGTAGTGTGTGTGTGTGTGTGTGTGTGTGTGTGTGTGTGTGTGTGTGTGTGTGTGTGTGTGTGTGTGTGCTTCTGTGTTGCCTGGAGAGATCCAGATGGGAAGTGTCGCCCCTTGCCGCATCTCATTTTGGGGGTCTTATTTCCCGTATGGCGAGAATCCTTTCACTGTGCCAAAAAAAGCTGTTTGCTGCAATCAGAGACAACAAATCAACAAGGACGGCCACAGAGGACTGACTCGTCCCTGACGATGAGCCTTAACCATGCTCACATCGTCTTCACAAAGACTTAATCGTGCCGATAATGTTAGATTATGTATTATCATCGTCATAATCCCACTGGCTGGCAAGAACCAGCTGCCTTGGATGATGATCAGGCCGTATGGCGAGGACAACCATCGGTCTATTTTGTGCGTGCATGTGTGCGTGCACACAGTGGTGTAAAGTAACTAAGTACAATTAC
>NC_137620.1:43543161-43554020 GCF_963280865.1 Gymnoscopelus braueri | reverse complement strand
GGCCCCTAAGAGTGCGTTGGGTCACTTCATCAAGAAGCCGTTCATAAAGTTCATCTGTCACACGGCGTCGTACCTCACCTTCCTGTTCCTGCTGCTGCTGGCGTCCCAGCACATCGCCCGCACCAACCTGCACATGCAGGGCCCCCCGCCCACCGTGGTGGAGTGGATGATCCTGCCCTGGGTGCTGGGTACGTACTGTACTGTACTGCAGCAGTGGTTCTCAACCACCAGTGGGCCGGGACCCCCAGGGCGGTTCCCCCACATGATTTATTGTGGAGGTCAACTGGTCAAACATTGGTCAAATTGTCAAATAATATAAGAAAGAGGCAAATATTCATTTCAAGGCCCCCCAACATGAATATGTATTTGGCCCCAGGACCAGTGTTTAATTTTGACTGTAAATTCTGATTTAGTCTTAGTCTTTTGAATAAACACACCATTTAGTTTTAGTCCTATTTTTTCTTATCTTAGTCTTTTAGTCTTTTAGTCTTAGTCTTAGTCAACAAAAATGAACACTGCCCCAGACCCCCCCATCAGAAAATATGTTGTGCCAGGGACTCCCATACAGGAGCAAAACGTGTAGGCATAATAATAACAAAGTGGTATTTGTCCCTGTATATTTGCATACACTGGTATGGAGGTATCTGAATTTAAATCATCGTAAGTATCAGGAGCAGTGGGTGCTACGGGGGGCACCTCAGGGAGCGCCTCAGGGAGCAGCTAGGGGTTAAGTAGCCTGCCCCAGCCCGTCTGATTATGTGGCATAGAGGGTCGGATTCAAAGTCTCCAGCGAAAAAAACATCCGCGGGCTCCCATTGGTTCACCGATCTGTGCGCCCGCCCCGCGCCCCTCCTCCACCCCCAATGTGCAGCGTTGAGAGCCCTGACGTCACAACATTTGGAGTGACGCCCACTGCACTCTGGTTGCTTGGGGAAATGAAAGGTTGACTCCCACTTCCTATGCCAGGAATGTGAACAGCTTGGTCCAGGCTCTTATTTCTGAGCAAGATCGAGGCTATGCAGGGACGTGCAGAAGGATTTGGAGAGGCAGGGGCTGGAATTTGAAAAGGGCACCTATTGGATTTTTTTTTAAACAAACAATTACCATACTTTTAGGCCCGAAAACCCGACAAATCCGAAGAGGTATCATTGCGTGCTTAATGTCCTCAAAGTCACCCACCCAACAAGCTTTGAACTGAGCAGATTGGTCCTTCTGTTCCAGAGATAATGGCCAAAACATCTTGAAAACGGACACTTTCGACGGTTTTCGATCGCCGATTTTCGATCGAATTTTGGCCATTGTCGCCCGTTTTTCTTTAATAACACGGGCTAGGAAGGTCGTACGGCGACAAACTAGATACCTGAGTAAAGTTCAATTTGAGTTGCATCCAACACATCCACTGGCATTTCCGTCGGCCTTACCGTTAGGCTGCTAGGGGTAGTTGAAATACATTTTTTGTTTATTATTATTTATTTTTTCAGTCTGGAAGAGGGCACTTTTTTAGCGACAGGTAAAAGGGCAGGGGCTCAAGCCCCCTTTCATGTCTATGTGTGCACGTGCATGAGGCTATGGACTATGTAGTCTTGTTCCACAATCTCCACAATCTCCACAATCTTCCACAACTATTCCACAATCTCCAAATGCTCTATAGAGTCTGGAACTACACCTCCCCGAAATCCAGACAGGAAGCTGTCATCTGTTCTGAAGTCATTTCTGTTCACGGAAGTGGGAAGGAGACATCACATCCGCTCTATCGCTTGATCATTTTCAGAGTCTTGCTCAGGGACACTTGGACACATTGCTGGCCTGGAATCGAACCTGGGACAACTGTGGCCTCTGGCTCCCCCCCAGGCGGGCTCCCTAACCACTCAGCCTCCCCTAAAGCTAATAGGCATGTGATGGCACGTGTGCTGATTATGTGATGTGTTTTTGTTTTTTCTACATGTGTTGCTATAGGGTTTATCTGGGCGGAGATCAAGGAGATGTGGGACGGAGGCTTCACAGAATACATCCACGACTGGTGGAACCTGATGGACTTTGCCATGAACTCACTGTACCTGGCCACCATCTCACTGAAGATAGTCGCCTACGTCAAGGTAATGCTGTGTGTGTGTGTGTGTGTGTGTGTGTGTGTGTGTGTGTGTGTGTGTGTGTGTGTGCGTGTGCGCGTGTGCGCGTGTGTGTGTGTGTTTTGCAGGCTGTTGTGCATTTTAATCAGAGCATTGTCTACATTCCTGCACTCTGGCGCACTCTGGCGGCTGCACACAGGCAGTGCATGCACACAGAGAGACACACACACAGACAGACAGAGACACACACACCCCGAGCACGGTTTCATAGTAAGCTCCACTCCACTATTATAATAATAATATATAGTCGCTGTCGGGTGGAAACCTCGCATGTCCTAAACCGTAACTTTTCAGGAAATGGAACGCCATTTTTCAGAAGTAGTGAAAATAGCAGATCTACAAGCTCACTTGTGAGCTTGTAGATCTGCTATTTTCACTACTTTAGCTTGACTCTCTTGCCCGACGGAGTAGGGCTTTAAGTGACGAAAGAACATGAAAGAAAGTTGATATATGGAGATACAAGGTTTATTTATAATGACTGATACAAGTATTTTATCAATTGTCCCTCCCAGCACATTGGTGTCAGAGTGAGTAGTGAAACGGCAGGCGGACAGTATGTCCACATCACTCGTCTTTTATGCTGCATTTTCTGCTTCGCTGCCGGCACAGCCGTCAAATTGTGTTAATATTATGGTAATAAACTTGGCTCAACTTTTCATGCTGCCGCCGCCGCTGTCTCTCAGACCATTTCTCACTCCAACGTGTCAGTTTAGGGTTCTTCTCCTGTTGCAGAGCTTTGTTATGATAAATGCCAATCACACTGTGTGCGTGTGCGTGTGTGTGTGTGCGTGTGTGTGTGTGCGTGTGTGTGTGTGCGTGTTAGAGTGAGAAATACGAAGGGAGAGACGGAGACAGAGAGAGACGGAGACAGAGAGAAATATGGAGGGAGAGGGAGAGACTGACAGAGGGAGAGGGAGAGAGAGAGAGAGAGAGATTGTAATCTTTGCAGTATAAATAGTTTTGACCTAAGTGACTTAATTAGCAAAAAATGCAATTTAATTACCCCAAACCAATGATAACAGTAAACGTGTATGACTCAGCTGGTTCTTTGATCTCTATCTCTCTCTCTCTGTGTGTGTGTGTGTGTGTGTGTGTGTGTGTGTGTGTGTGTGTGTGTGTGTGTGTGTGTGTGTGTGTGTGTGTGTGTGTGTGAAAACTCCACCTGGCTATCACCTCATTGAAGCTGGTATCCTACATCAGTGGTTCTCAACATGGGGGTCCTCACATGATTTTTTGGGGTCCCCAAAAGTAGTCAACAAACTACACTATAAAACATTGGCCAAATAGTCAAATAATATAAGAAAGAGGCCACAATTCTGAAAATAGCCGATCTACAAACTCACAACTGTGGAACGGAGTCAAACAAAATGGGGGGGTCCCCAGTTCAAATATAATTATTTTGGGGGGGGTCCCCAGTTCAAATATGATTATTTTGGGGGGTCGTGGGCTGAAAAGGTTGAGGACCACTGTCCTACATAATAGATGTGCGTGTATGCATATTAGTGCATTATATTTCATTCACACAGGGAGGATAGTTAGGGTTGGGGAGTTATTTGTTAGGGTTCAGGAATTCATTATCTCTCAACTTAATCCATTTCCCTTTAACCGGGTGGTTGTCAAACTGTATGTCAGAATTAGTCGTCTTTTGTGCTGCCTTTTCTGCTCGGCTGCTGCAGGCACAACCTTGAAATCCAGTTAATATGGTAATAACCAACTTTTCATGCTGCCGCCTGCCGCTGTCTCTCAAATAATTTTTTTCATTGGAAAATATATCTGTTTACGGTTCTCCTATTGCAGAGCTTTGTGAAGATAAATGCCTTTTAACCCATTAAGACCTGGGACGCATCTGTGTCACTTTAGATTTCTTTGGCTATTCAAAGATAGCAGATCTACAAGCTCATAGCGCGGCACCGAGTGCAGCGCTATGAGCTTGTAGATCTGCTATTTTTGAAATAATAATTGTGGAATATTTCAAAAATAGCAGATCTACAAGCTCATAACGCAGTTTTTTGAAAAAAATCTATAACATATTTTTCACGATATTATCGTGTAAAAATATTTTCTAGACTTTTTTCAATAAACTGTTAGGATTTAGAAAACATTTTTAAGAATTGCCTCAGGTCTTAATGGGTTAAATGCCAATAGAGGCGTTGTGTGCTGAGAGTGTGCCCGGTAAAGTTTATATCGAGTACATATACACAGAGCAAACATCCAGGCGTCAATGTCCTTGTTTGTATTTAATGCTGTGATCCTTATGTTTTATGTCAACTGCAGTTGCAGAGAAAACAAAACAACCAGGTGCTGATACAAGTTAGCCTGGTAAACCCTATCTCCGGAAATCTCATTTGTAATTTATTTCAGGAGTGAGTCTGGCATGATCGCCCATTCGGCAATTTGGCTGTGGGCTGGAGTTGGGCGGGAGTAATACCGTTGACTGACAACCCCTTCAGCCAATCAGCAGTGTTCCCCTTCAGCCAGTGCATTTTTACCACCTCCAGACTAATGTGACGCAACGGAACTTTTGAGGCGGCCATGCCCAAAATAGGTTGCCTTATTTGGATACATGCGTGTCACTGCCCGCCCCTGCCGGTTCACTGAATTTTTTTTTTTAAATAGGCTCTGTCATGATTAATTGACCACATATATGAAGTTAAACAACTAAATTCTATCCAAACGATATCTTAAAAGTAAATTCCGTGCCTCAAAATAGAAGTTTGAGAGCGTTTTGAAGTTTAAAAGAGAGTAGAAAACACTGCGGTCAAAAAAGATAGCTGCCGTTTGTTTTTGGTCGGCTGCACTCAGGCTGCACTCGGTTCCATTCGGGCTCACTCGAACTCGCCACCTGATTGGTCAACTTTCGCTGTCAATCACCGAACGATGAGCGACGACGCTGATAGGCTCGGCCATTTGGTGAACGGGCTAGAAACGCCCAGACAAGCCTTCAGGCCAGACTCCTTCCTGAAATCAAATGCAAATGAGATTTCCGGAGGGAGGGGGGTTTACCAGGCTAGATACAAGTTGCTCCTGGATCAAACGGAATCAACCGTGACAAAGTGGGCAGTGAAACTGTATTCAAATCAAAGAATAGAAGTCAAATGTTATAATCCAGGTCTGGGCTGGATCATTTGTCTGTCTACATAGTACTCTATTTGTTTGTATTATTGCTAAGTGATTCTGTGCTTTTCAAACTCCAAGGATAATTAATTAGAGGCTTTGTAATTAATTAATCGTAATTAATCGCATTTTAATCGCATATCGATGGCCAAAATGCAAAACCTCCTATGTGCAAATTTCATGATTTTCGGATTTCACTGTGGATGAGGACTATAGGCTATGCTGCACATGCTCAGTCTGTCTGCAAGATAGTCCCGCCGCTCATTTTGTCAGAAAAAGTCATTTGACTAAAACCTCCTATCTTGTTCAGTGCCAATTAGTGCTGAAATGTTGAAGCGCAAAACCTCTTATCTGCACCAGAACTAGTTGAGCAGCAGACAGAGCTGAAACTTGGGAATTCTATGTTATATAGACCGTCTAAATGTCTTTCAGTTTGTAGTCATCTATTATTTTCAAAATAAAAAAGTGTCTTCCCCCCTTACTAGTTAAGTATTTGTTAGTAACTCTGTCAAGTTAATTGCATTGCCTTGCTGATTGCTAATGATTAGTGTCAGGTGGTGACACTTTTATCACACCAAGAGTGTGAGTTGATAAAAAAAATTAATGGTAATACTTGATACAGTACTGTAGAATGTCTTGATCTCAAAATGAGCATAAAAAAAGCATTATTTGTAAGCCTAACTATTTCTAGGTAAAAACCTCCTATGTTCATCTATGTAGATAGGAGGTCATTTTTAGGTACAGATAGGAGGTTTTGGCATTGAACATTTTGAACTTGTGGTTAGAGGTTGTCATTGCTGCTTAAATGTGAACGTCATTGTCGTGATTTTTTATTAATTGCAGATCAAAATCACACGTGAACACCGTGGCAGCCAACAACCCTGTGAAAATATTTTGGTGTGTCGTTTGGGGGGTATGAGGGTATGGGGGTGGGATGAGGTTTGGAGTTATAGGGTGTGGGAGGTGTGGGTGGTGGTTGGGGGGGTATGTGGTGGGGGGTGCATGAGGGTTTGGGTGGGTGGAGTTTGGGGGTTGTGGTGTGCTGGTTGGGGGCATGGGGACCGGGGGTTCTGGGAGTGGGGGTAATGGGTTAGGTGGGATTTGGGGGTATGAGGGTATGGGGTGGGATGGGGTTTTGAGTTATGGGGGTTGTGAGGTGTGGGCTGGCAGTTGGGGGGTAAGGGGCTTGTGGGAGTGGGGGAGTATTGCAGGTGGTGGAGTTGGGGGGTAGAGGGTATGGGGGGGATTATGTTGAGGGGGGCATAGGCCAGTTAGGCCGGATCATACAGGATAGGGTTTTTGTGATGCGAAAGTGTGGTCTAGCCAACACCAACTCAGGACTCCTGAAGTGGGATGGGGTTTTGAGTTAGGGAGGTGGAGAGGTGTGGGCTGGCAGTTGGGGGGGGGGGGGGGGTGTGGGAGTGGGGGAGTATTGCAGGTGGTGGAGTTGGCAGTTGGGGGTATGGGGGGGATTATGTTGAGTGGGACATAGGCCAGTTAGGCCGGATCATACAGGATAGGGTCTTTGTGATGCGAAAGTGTGGTTTAGCCAACACCAACTCAGGACTCCTGAAGTGGGATGGGGTTTTGAGTTAGGGAGGTGGAGAGGTGTGGGCTGGCAGTTGGGGGGGGAGTTGTGGGAGTGGGGGAGTATTGCAGTAGGTGGAGTTGGGGGGTATAGGGTATGGGGGGGATTATGTTGAGTTGGGCATATAGGCCAGTTAGGCCGGATCACACAGGATAGGGTCTTTGCGATGCGAGAGTGTGGTCTAGCCAACACCAACTCGGGACCCCTGAAGTGGGATGGGGTTTTGAGTTATGGAGGTGGAGAGGTGTGGGCTGGCAGTTGGGGGGGGGGGGGGGTTGTGGGAGTGGGGGAGTATTGCAGGTGGTGGAGTTGGGGGTAGAGGGTATGGGGGGGATTATGTTGAGGGGGGTATGGGTCAGTTAGGCCGGATCATATAGAATAGGGTATTTGCGATGCGATGTGTGAGTGTGGTCTAGCCAACACCAACTTGGGACTCCTGAATCGCTGCCCTCCACACTCTCCTATCTAGCATCAGGGTCTTGAGCTCTACAGTATTGTTGGCTAAGCTGTTACACCGAAGTGCATCTACGTAGGTGGTGCACTTCTTGTCTCTCCTGGCTTTGTCCTGGGTTGGCTCTCTTAGTGTTAGTTTGCTTGCCACTAGTTATGGGTCCCTGACGCAGTGCCCTGCCTCATCCTTCTCTCTCTGACTTTGTCTGTGACCCATGGTAGGTTCCTGTAGAGGACCACATTTCTGATGTGGTCCGTCCATGTGACTCCTAGTGCCATTCATAGCATTCTTGTGTAGACTCCATCCAAGGCCCTTTCCTGTTGTGCTGTGACGGTCCATGTCTCAGCCCCATACAGCAGTACTGACTCCACTGTAGCTATACGAACAGCCGCCTCTTGAGGTCTTCTCCCATGTCTGATTTCCACACTCTCCTCATCCCATGCAAGGCATTCCAGTCAAGTGCCCCCCGGACCTTCAGGTCCTGTTCCATTGAAGCAGTCCAGGCCCTTATTAGAAGTCCTGGACTGCCTCGAGTAGCTTGTCTCCATCATCTGAACCATCTTCTCAGGAACTCCATAGGCCCGGAGAATGTTCATCAGATTCCCCCGGTGGATGGTGCCAAAAGCCTTTTGGAAGTCATGAAGGTGATCACCACTGAAAGATTCCGCTCCTTACTCCTTCCAGTATCCTCCTCAGCACCAGTATCTGCCCGAGTTTCTCATTACAGGGTCTAAGATGGGTCTAAGACGGTTGAGGATCTTCCTGTTAGCCGTCTTGGCAACTTGTGAGCTCAGGCTAATGCCTTGGTGAGTTCGCCTGACTTTGGTACTGGATCGATGATCATTTTGCTCAACAGCTTCGGCAGCTTACTAGACGTGTGTGCTTGATGAACACCACCTCGTCTATGGGCACATACATCAGAACCTCTGCTGTCACTCCATCTTCCCCGCAGCTCTTGCCTCATTTGATAGTAGCCTTGGCCCTCTGGTACTCATCCATGGTGAACCGTCTGGTTTGGGAAGGTCATGGAAGACAGGAGCATCGGATCATCCTCTTCTTCGGTTGAAGGAGGATTTCCTAGGAGTGTTTTGAAGTGCTGGTACCATGTTTCAACTCGTTCCTCTGCGCTTTCTCCCCAGATCTTGCAAGTCTGAGAAGAGCTTCTGCCAGAAATGTCATTGATGAGCTTCCAGCTGTTGCCATGTTTCTGGTTAACATGCACCTCTTTAATGTCCCTGATCTTTTGGGTCAGCTCCCTTTGTTCCAGTTGCATACACTTGATATAGCTCCTCCTTCCTCCGCTTATATTCCTCCCTCAGACCCTCTCCTTTTTGGTCAGCGACAAAGTCCCTGTGTGCTGCTCTCATCTCCTCCCTGGCTGTGGTGATTCTAGGGTCAAGGCATCCGTCTTTCCTCCTTGCTTATAGGCTCTTTAAGACATTCAATGATCTTACATACTATTCCACTATCCACACCGGACACAAGGTTGGTGATCCAGTTGTATGAGTTAGGGGAGTTGGAGGGCATGAGGGTTTGGATGGGTGGGGTTTGGGGGGTGTGTTGTGCTGGTTGGGGGGAATGGGGGTTGTGGGAGTGGGGGGTATTTCAGGTGGTGGAGTTGAGGGTATAGGGGGGATTATGTCGAGGGGTGCCTGGGCCAGTTGTTTTGTAGTCCACCCAATTGTTGTTGTTTTTGGAAAAAAAGCGTATACAGTCTACTAACCATTTCATCCATTGAAAATGCGCTAGCGTATACCCACGACCACGCGCATCTCGTGCAGGGAATGATTATTGTATACCTCAGAAAACAAACCTAGACCACACCACTGATGCAACTGTTTGCAGCTGTAAATGTATGTATTTACAGCCTGTACTATTTATCATTATTTAGTTATGCAATCACTTAACATCACAGTGCAAAAGCTCCTATCTGCAGAATTATCCAGGAAAAGTGGGGAAAAACCTCCTATCTACATTTGCAATATGAGATCAGTGTAATTAACATATAATATTGTAATATAATCCAGAAATCCAGAAACGGTGAATTATGTGATGGGTATCATAAAAAAATAGCATTGTGCAAAAAAGATACAACATTTTGTAGTTTTCTTTTTCATTTTCCCAACAATGTTAATTTTTCAGATAGGAGGTTTTGCGTTTTGGCCATCGATATCAATATTTGACCTGAAGTGAAAAGCTATTTTTTCAAATGGATTTTGGTATACGTCTTTAAGTACATGTACTCAAGAACTGTACTTAAGTACAATTTTAGGGTATTTGCACTTGACTCTCGAGTATTTCCGATTTCTAATACTTTTACTTCTACTCCAGTAACTCCACTATATCTCAGAGGCAAATATTGTACTTTTAGTCCACTACAATTATTTGAAAACTTTAGTTACTAGTTACTTTGTAGATTTCGATTATTATTATAAAACATATAGTAACCATGTGAAAATAGCAGATCTACAAGCGCAAGGCATTGTGAGCTTGTAGATCTGCTATTTTCCACCACTGGAGGCTGGTAGAGTGTGTTGTTGTTACTGCTGTTTTATAGTAGTTTAATGCATTATTAATAAAAATCGCGCGCATTTGACCCGCACCGCATCGTGCACCGATTAACGCGATAAAGTCCCAGCCCTACTTCAGACAGATTAAACACTCAGTTATCTTATTGTGTTATTAACTAATTCAGTGGTTCTCAAAACTTTTCATGTCAAGGACCCCCCAACTTGACACTTATTAGCCCGCGGACCCCCATTTGAAAAGATACATCCAGAGACCCCCATAAGAGAAGATTTTTACGGGAAGTGAATCAGCAGTGATTCTCAAACATTTTAATTTCAAGGATCCCAAGTTGGACACGCATTAGGCCACGGACCCCCATTTAATGGAATTTCTATTTTAGGACCCTAATTTAATTTGTAAAATCAATTAATGTAACTCTGAGTGTGTAAAAATGGAACCAAATGGACCCGTTAGGGTCGATTTGGTCCCATTTGTACACTCTCAGAGTTACAAGACTCAAAAGGGTCCATTTGGCAGAGGTGGGACAAAGTCCCTATGTTGCAAGTCCAAGTCGAGTCTCAAGTCCTTTGCTCTCAAGTCCCGAGTCAAGTCCAAGTCAACACAGCCAAGTCCCAAGTCAAGTCCAAGTCCTCAGCTTTTGTTTCGAGTCCCCACACAAGTCCTTAGCATTTTGGTTCGAGTCCCACACAAGTCCTAACCATTTGTTTCAAGTCCCAAACAAGTCCTAACCTTTTGTTTCGAGTCCCACACAAGTCCTAACCTTTTGTTTCAAGTCCCAAACAAGTCCTAACCTTTTGTTTCGAGTCCCACACAAGTCCTAACCTTTTGTTTCAAGTCCCAAACAAGTCCTAACATTTTGTTTCGAGTCCCACACAAGTCATAACCTTTTGTTTCAAGTCCCAAACAAGTCAAAATGTTAATTCAAGATATGTAAAGATTTACATAAATCATGAGCATTTTTCACAATTTGCATTTGTTTAAAACAAGGTTTCTTCCAGGCCAACAGAACGCAGATACTGTACTTTTAATTTCCTCCTTGAGGACAGGG
>NC_137620.1:43508161-43538161 GCF_963280865.1 Gymnoscopelus braueri | reverse complement strand
ATTTGCACACCATTTCACGATTTTTCAAAAATAGCAGATCTACAAGCTCCGTAGCGCGGCACTCGGTGCCGCGCTATGAGCTTGTATATCTGCTATTTTTGAATAGCCCAAATCTAAAAATGACACAGTTTCCAGGTCTTAATGGGTTAAGTAAAAGTATCAATACTGCAATATAGAAATACTCTGTTACAAGTAAAAGTCCGGGATTCTAAATTTACTTGAGTAAAAGTACATAAGTATTGGGATCAAAATATACTTAAAGTACCAAAAGTAGAAAGTACTCATTAGGCAGAACGTCCCATTTCAGAAGTTTTCAAATGTATTAAAAAAATCTTTTGACAATTGTAGATCTACAAGCTCACACTGTGAGCTCACACTCACACGCATGGACACCTGCACGCACGCACGCACACAACAAACTTTAATAAGGTTCAGTAAGGAGCAAATGGAAATATGAAGTATATGGAATTATGCTGTGTGGTGTGTGTGTGTGTGTGTGTGTGTGTGTGTGTGCAGGTGTTGTAGCGTTTGCTAACGGTTTAAACCAGCTGTATTTCTACTACGAGGACCAAGGCGTCAGACGAACCCCAACAACTGTAAAGGAATACGCTGTGAAAGACAGACAACGCCTTTTCCACGTGAGTAACACACACACACACACACACACACACACACACACACACACACACACACACACACACACACACACACACACACACACAATTGTTTTGATCCCGCCCCTTGGAAAAAAAAGCACCAGACTCATATCCACGCAGTGATATCGTCTGGCTACGCGAGGCTATGTGTGTGCGCGCGTGCGTGTGCGTGCGTGCGGGTGTGTGTGCATAATAATGCAGTCCATATAATTGATTAAATCTCTCTCTCTCACACACACACACACACACACACACACACACACACACACACACACACACACACACACACACACACACGCACACACACACACACACACACACACACACACGCGCCTGCGCGCACACACACACACACACACACACACACACACACACACACACACACACACACACACACACACACACACACACACACACACACACACACACACACACACAGGGTTTATGATGTTGGCTCTCTGTGTGACAATCAACATTATATTATATATAGGCAGTATATCCCTCTGATGTAGACCGTAAATTCAATTCCATTCAATTTTATTATAGTGCCAAATCACAACGGGTCGACTCGAAACATTTCACATAGAGAAAGGGACCCAACGTTTGTCCTTTGAGCAAGGCATTTGGCCACAGTGACAAGGAAACAACTCCAGACGACGAGGGAGAGAGAGAGAGAGAGAGAGAGAGAGAGAGAGAGAGAGAGAGAGAGGAGAGAGAGAATGAGAGAGAGAGAGAGAGAGAGAGAGAGAGAGAGAGAGAGAGAGAGATGAGAGAGAGAGGAGAGAGAGAGAGAGAGAGAGAGAGGAGAGAGAGAGTGTGAGAGCGAGAGAGAGATCCTTTCAGTGGGAATTTGCATTGAAAGATACCAGTGGTTGACATCTTATCAGGGCTTTACACATTTTGCCTGGGGCAATGGCAAATTTGTATTTGATAATTCAATATTTTGATTATTTATCACATACCCACAGTCTTATGTAACCACATGAACCCTAGCATCGCCATTTCTGATTATAGGCGGACATTCTGCAAAAAAAAAAAAAATGGCAAACATTCAGCACACCTCAGTCGCTTCAACAGGTTTATTTATTTTTTGTCTTGGGGTTAGAGAACAACCACTTCTGCATTCCAGTGTGTCGACTCGTGGGTTTGGCGGGAGGTTGTAACATGACACGGCAGGGTTTATCTCGTTGTGCAGTAGTGGGGTCCGGGGACCATTTATAATGGGAGTCAGTGGGATCTCGGATTGTCCAAGTTTGGGCACACAGAGGCCAGGGGCGTGACTTCCCAGCGGGAATCGTTCCCAACGGGCATCATTCCTAAAGGGCATTGGCCTAGTTACTGTCCACGAGGAACTGCCCTGGCAAGCAAAATGGTCTAACCGGCTGGGATCTCCCAGAAGTGTGGGGAGGGAGAACTTGGCAGGTGCTGCTGGCAGGCCTCCGCGCTGAGTACCTTTTTTTTTTTTGGTACAAAGCCTATTCTTTGAACTTCTGAAGGGTTGCTGTTTCCTTCTCTTTGTTATGACCCCGGGGAATCGAACCCCTGACCTCCCAATCTCAGGGTGGATACTCTAACCACAAGGTCACTGTTAAAGAGCTGGTGCCATGTTTTTGCACTTTTACTGTTTTCATGTGTCTATGAGGTTGATAGAACTTCATTGAGCCCCCCGGTGGTGTTTTTATGGTGTTTTATGTCTTCTCTGACTATTTGGAGTTTCTTCCTGGAGGCTGAAACCTTGAGGGTCAAACGTGCCAATAGAGAAACAGCGCTTTTAGTGACATCACAAAGCCATACCCTCCCCCTCATTATCATAACACAACAGGGTGTGGGCATGAGGAGGAGGAGGGACTAGGACAGGTGGGTGGTGCTAAGGTGGGTGGAGGAGGTGCTAAGGTGAGAACCAGGTATACTTAATGAACTGGAGGCGTGTCCACATAAAAACATAATTTTAACAATTTCTGTACACTTTTTTGAAAAAATCTTCCTCCTAGTATAACCATAATACCTGATGATTATGTTTTAGGGGGGGAATCACTGAAAATCACGGCACCCCGTCTTTAAGGGGTTAAGTGTCTGTGCTCAGGGACACCTTAACACATTGCCGGGGGGCCGGGAATTGAACCTCTGTTTCCCAGGAGGGCTCTCCAGGAGGGTAAGTGACAGTTGGCCAGTAGTTGGCCTGTAGTTTCGCTGTTTTACTCCCCTGCTGGTGTCAGAAGGTTTTTTTACCGAACTTTTAGACTTGATTTTATGACCTTAATAATCATGGTCATAAATACTATAGGCCTCTGCTTTCCGTTTCTAGTTTAAAGTCTTCTTTCAATTATTTAAAAATTGATGATAAAGTAGTAGGGTATGCTCTAGGAGGGGCGTGGCTACCTTGTGACGCTTTGATTGACAAGCTACACAACCAATAGCATTCATTCCCCACCCCCGCTCTGGTCCCGACCAATAGCATTCATTCGTTTCGGTTGCTTGTGATAGGACGCGATATACTGTAGAAAGATGGCGGATTTGAAATTGCTGAAGAACAGGCTTCATTTACGGTCTGTAGAGTCTATGGCAGTGGTTCTCAACCAGTGGTCCGGGGACCACCAGTGGTCCGGGGACCACCAGTAGTCCTTGGGGGGGAGTACGAGGGGGGGTCCCCAGCGAAATTAGTTAACATAGCGTCACAAACAATCGTTTTAACCACTTAGCTTATGGCTATTCAAAAATAGCAGATATACAAGCTCATAGCGCGGCACTCGGTGCCGCGCTATGAGCTTGTAGATCTGCTATTTTAGAAAAATCTTTCAAATGTGTGCATATCTTTGAATATATATATATTTTTAAAGCGAACATTTTAACTCAAAGCTTTGCTTCTGGGGGGTCCCTAAGCACAAAACCTTTTCAGATGGGGGTCCGTCCGCGGCCAAATGTATGTCAATTTAGGGGTCCTTGGTATGAAAAAGGTTGAAAACCACTGCTCTCTATACCCCATTCAGCTATGGCCACGACGAGTGGTAACTGATAGGGCTTAATGAGTGTTATCAGCCCCACTGCCCTGCCCCCGACCATTAGTCCTGTTAACACAGACCTTGGTCCTCTCTGATGGGACTGATAACAGAACCAAAGGGACCGATAAGCTGTATCAGCTCAGAGTTCACGGCTGAGGGAGACACTGGACTGTAATCTTAATTTAATCAATTTCATGGCGATATAAAAAAGTTTCTCTCTCAGTGAAACTTTTTACTACTAGACTCTAGGGCATTCACAACTAATGATTTTTACTAGTCGACTCATTTGACCAAGTAGTAGTCGACTAGTCGACTAGTCGAAATTTACATTAATTAATTAATTTATGTATTTTTTAGGGGGGGGGGGCATTGTTTTAATGCCATCCTACTACTATATTACTATTATTATTATCCTCCTGCCCTTATTTTTATGGCATTTTAAGGGAAGCGCTTCTGGCACAGCAGCACAGCACCACAGCAGCGTCTCCAAGGATCCCCATTGCCCAATAATAGGCTTTTATTGGGCATACTTTTGACCCCCTTTTGATAAAAAATTAAGTCAGGAGGATAATAATAATAGTAAGATGGGCCATTACTATGGCATTAAAACAAATTACAAAAACAAAACAAAAAAAAAAAACCTATTTTTTTTTTATTTATTTTTTTAAACTATTCGACTAGTACCAACAAAGTCGACTAGTGGTTATACTAGTCGACTAGTCGACTAGTTGGTGAAAGCCCTACTAGACTCTAGAGGTTCGGGCCGCTACGTCAGTTATACGTCGCTATTATTAGAAATCTGAGGTCCGGACCCCGAGCAATTCCGAGAGATGTCGGACCCGACCCGTATAGAACCGTGACATAACAGACCCCAACCCATACAAAACACGAGGCTCCGAAATGCATCAGAAGGTAACAGTGCCTGAGGGGGGGGAGGGGGGGGGTGAAGGGTCCCTGCTTCATCTCTCTCTCAGCTAAGGGGTCCTTGGCCTGGAAAACATTGAAGACCCCTGTTTCAGTAGCCTTGGCATTGGCCAGACTGATAACGCCAGTCTGGCCAATGCCAGGCTACTGTTTCGGATCATGATCCAGTGTGCCGACTCTTATTTTTTTCTTGCATTTTGACATCTGCCCCACGCCTGGCACTTTAGAGCGGATGTGCGGTGCCTATTGGCTTGACGCTGCCATACTATGACAGCACTGCAGCACCACAAAACAAAGAACTGTGGGAAAACCTCGAGGCTTTCTCAACTGAATCACAGCAGTGCTGCTGATATGCAGTGGTGAAAAAAGTACTACATTTCTTTACTTAAGTAAAAGTATCAATACTGCAATGTAGAAATTCCGGAATTCTAAACTTCAGTAAAAGTACAAAAGTATTGGCATCAAAATGTACTTAAAGTACCAAAAGTAGAAAGTACTCATTATGTAGAATGTCCCAATTTACACATTTTCAAATGAATACAAATCTTTTGAAAATAGCAGATCTACAAGCTCACAGATGCGACGCATTGTGAGCTTGTAGATCGTCTATTTTCAAATGGCCGAAATGTATATAGAGCTGAAGTGGGTATTGTAAGTGTTGTAATAATAATCAAAACCTACAAAGTAACTAGTAGTAGTGGAGTAAAAGTACAATATTTGCCTCTGAGCTGTAGTGGAGTAGAAGTAAAAGTACTTTTTAAATACTCCAGTAAATTAAAGGTGTACCTCAAAATTGTACTTAAGTATAGTACTTGAGTAAATGTACTTAGTTACCTTACACCACTGCTCGAGGCTTTCTCAACTGAATCACAGCCGTAGTGCTGCTGATGTATATACATATCATAGTCCTGCATCTGTTGTGAAAGCCTGAGGCCACAGCTTTTTGCTTTGCAATGTTTTCTTTTTGTTGTTGATGGAATGATTTGTTGCCGGGGTCAGAATGAATGGCAAAATCATCAATAGAATCGTAAACCTCGCCTTTATGCCTCTGAGCCAATCACAGCCGTGTCGGTGTGATTACAGTACCGCCTCTAGTGTGTTTTGTTTTGCTGAGGTATATGAGCTGCATGATGCAATTCATTATAGAATGTATACACACACACGCGCACGCGCGCACGCACACACACACACACACACACACACACACACACACACACACACACACACACACACACACGCACACGCACACGCACACGCACACACCACACACACACACACACACACACACACACACACACAGAGTAATAAATGCTGAATATTTAATGAAGGAAAAATACAAAAGACTCAAGACAAAAATGTCTCTTTCCCTACATCGCTGGGTATGTGTGTGTGTGTGTGTGTGTGTGTGTGTGTGTGTGTGTGTGTGTGTGTGTGTGTGTGTGTGTGTGTGTGTGTGTGTGTGTGTGTGTGTGTGTGTGTTTGTCTGTCTGTCTCTCTCTCTTCCTCTCTTACCAATTGTCACCTCATCAAATATTCAGCATCTATGTCTCCTATTGTCACACAGATTGAGAGAGAGAGAGAGAGAGAGAGAGTGGTGGAGAGAGGAATAGAATGATAAATAGAGAGAAGGAGAGAGAGAGAAATAGAGAAAGGGAAAGAGCGATATATGTCTCCAGGCTGGTGTTGCATCACTGTTCCAACACAATGAAAGAGGGAATGAATCATGGAACGGAGGGAGGGAGAGAAAGATGAGGTGTTGCAGAAGAAACGAATGTACTCTCTCTATATCTCTCTCCAGTGGTGGAAAAAGTACTCAAATATTTTACTTAAGTAAAAGTATACTGCAACGTAGAAGTAAAAGTCCGGAATTCAAAATTGACTTGAGTAAAAGTACAAAAGTATCGGTATCAAAATATACTTAAAGAACCAAAAGTAAAAGTACAAAAATGTTTGAAAATAGCAGATCTACAAGCTCACAACGCGTCGCGATGCGACGCGTTTTGAGCTTGTAGATCGGCTATTTTCAAATAGCCTATGTATAAAATAGGCTTAAAGTGGTTAATTTATGTTTTATAATGTCATAATTTATATCTGCAGTACTTGAGTAAATGTAAACTACAGTACTTGAGTAAATGTACTTAGTCACTTTACACCACTGCAGCTCTCTCCCCATCTCTCTCACCCCTCTCTCTCCCCATCTCTTTCTTTTCCCGACTCTCTCTCTCTCTCTCTCTCCTTTCATCTCTATCTCCTCTTATGCCTCTCTTTGAATGCTCCACTCCTCTCATAACATGGTAAATGGTGCAGTTATTACAGTGCCTTTATCCCAAAGCTCTTTACAGTGGGGCATTGCAGCACTTTTCACACCCAAACACACACACACACACACACACGCGCGCACGCACGCACACGCACACGCGCACACGCACGCGCACACGCACGCGCACGCGCACAGCGCACGCGCACGCGCACACACACACACACACACACACACACACACACACACACACACACAGCCTGCTCAGAGGGAGTTAGGTGTTGGGTGTCTTGCTCAAGGACACTTTGGACGATAACCCCCCTAAGGGGAAGCCAATCACCCCTGATTGATCCAATTCCCAAGCAGCCACTCTACTACCTCTTCAGCAACTAAACACGCCCCTCTCACCTGGTCCTCACCTCTCTCTCTCTCTCTCTCTCTCTCTCTCTCTCTCTCTCTATATCTATCTCTCAGAAAATGTTCTGCAGGTAACACTTCTTAAAAAGCAATTGTTTTGGACATGCATACAAGGCTTTCACACGACAGCGAACCACTGTTACTAATTGTACCTTTCTCTCTCTCTCTCTCTCTCTCTCTCTCTCTCTCTCTCTCTCTCTCTCTCTCTCTCTCTCTCTCTCTCTCTCTCTCTCTCTCGTCCATCTCGTCTCTCCTGCAGGTTATTTGAGACGCTGCAGTCTCTGTTCTGGTCGGTGTTCGGCTTGCTCAACCTGTACGTGACCAACGTCAAGGCTCGCCACGAGTTCACCGAGTTCGTGGGAGCGACCATGTTTGGGACGTACAACGTCATCTCTCTGGTGGTTTTGCTCAACATGCTCATAGCCATGATGAACAACTCCTACCAGCTTATAGCTGTGAGTATAGCTATACTGTACTAAAACTATTAACTTAGTTAGTTAGTTAGTTAGTTAGTTAGTTAAAGTTTATTTCGGTCATAAACCATATACACATATGACATTTCGTACCCTAAAATCAAAAGCTTTAGCTTATAGTGCCTACCCTTCTTGCTTTAAATAAACTATATAAAACACGAAAAGCTATTGCATAATAATCAATCATTGAAACAAAGACAACATTTCTACACTTTAAATAATTACATCATTAATAATTAAATATTATTATTTGTTATAGTAACGTAAATAATTATTATATCATATTATATTGTTTCATTTATTTATCATTTATATATTTCATTACCATTTACATTTTATACATTTTCTTCAATTTGCTAGAATAGAATAGAATTACACATGTTTCAATCATTTTCACAACTATTCCATATTTGTATCGCTTTTGTTTTTTATATTTGTTTTGGCTTTAGTTACTTTAAAGGGATTCTAGGTAACTGTAAGCCTGAATTAAAAAATATTTATATATATATATATATATATATATATATATATATATATATATATATATATATATATATATATATATATATATATATATATATATATATATATATATTGCATTTTTTTCCCCTCTATCAGTCACTATATAATGATGCTGGGGTGTTTTCCTGCATTGAAACACAGTCCTCTTTCTGAAATCCGTATTTTCCCTACAATTTATGTTTTGACATCTGGGTGTCCGGGACGTAAATGAAGCGCACGCATGTGCGCGTCCGTGCGCGTCCGGCAAGTTCGAGTGAAACCGAATGGAACTGAGTGAAGCCGACAAAAATGGAACGGCAGCCATTGTTTTCTCTGCAGTGTTTTTGCTTTCGGTTTTAAAACTTAAAAACGCTCTCAAACTTCTTTTTTGAGGCACGGAATTTTCTTTTAAGATAACGTTTGGATAGAATTTAGTTGTTTAACTTCATATATGTGGTCAATTAATCATGACAGAGCCTATTTAAAAAATAAAAATTCAGAGAACCGGCAGGGGCGGGCAGTGACACGCATTGTATCCGAATAAAGCAACCTATTTTCGGCATGGTCCGTTCAGAAGTCCCCCCTGCGTCACCCCCTGGTGGTCGGGGAAACAAACTGCTGATGAGGAGGGGGGGGGGGGGGGGGGGGGCGGGCGGGGGAGTGCAGGGGCGGTGTTTGACAACAGTTTTTTTCTTTTTTTGATCTCTGAAGTTGCCTAGAATCCCTTTAAAGGGATATTTCACTTTCAAATAAAATAAACATTTAAAAAATATATTAAAAATAAATGAAAAAAGTTATGGAAAAATCACGGCCCCCTCACGCATTAGAGTGTCCTACTAATGTGTGAGGGGGCCGTGATTTTGCCATAACTTTTTTCATTTTTTAAAAATATTTATTTTTAATGTTTATTTTATTTGAAAGTGAAATATCCCTTTAACTAAGGCCAAAACACTGGATAAACACTGTAAACACCAAAGCATGTCAAACACGTCAATGGCACTCAGAGCCTTTCGCAAAAAAACACGTCAATGGTACTGAATGAGTTAAGCATGTGTTCCCCTCAACCAATACCTGCTCTCTTTAGCATAAACAGCCTCTGAATGCAGAGTGGGAGTTGATTGTTGTGTGCTTTGTATGCAATTAGCACAGTTTTTAGGTAAACTAGATCTTCAAATTTTAAGGTATTCAATTTAATAAAAAGTGTATTAGTTGGTTCATAATAATCTGTTCTAGTTATTATTCTTATAGCTCTCTTCTGTAATATAAATAACTATACCAGCTTATAGCTGTGAGTAACTGCACCATACTGTATTGTACTACGACTATTGAAGCCATGCTCGAGTGTGTTTAACGACCACTTGAACCCCATGCTGCCTCCCTATGGTGGGCTTGCACGGTACAGTTGCAAACTCAGGTCAGTCTTTCTGAATACAGAGGGTTGAAGTGCATTTTTTTCCAGTACCAGCATGTTACTCTTCAGAGCCAGAGGCGTAGCCAAAACACGGGTGGGCACGCATGCACGCGCGCTTTGGTTTAGCGTTTTGGTTACTTTTTTGCGGGTTTGTTACGGATTTCGGATACCTATATATATATATATATATATATATATACTGTTATCAAAATGGCTGAATATGATATTTTTAAAAATATATATATATATACTGTATATATATTTATTTTTTTTGGGGGGGGGTCGGCACAAAAACGAAATGGCCCTGTTCAGAGCCCAGCGTGAAGTTCCACATTTCCCGCTCTTTCTTAACTCATTCACTGTCTTTAGACGTCTGTAAATCAGAGGCTCAGGCTGCCAAAGACGTCTTTTGACGCCTGTTGTTTTTTTTGTTTTTTTTGTGTGTTTTCTTTTGCTGTTTTCTTTGTAAAGTACTTTGTGACCCAGTTTTGAGAGGTGCTATATAAATAAAGTTTTATTATTATTATTATTATTATTATTATTAGTTTTTACACTAGATGGCGGTCTTTGCTAAGATATGAGTGACCATATAATTCTCAGTCACACACAGATCCAGGAGATCACGTGATCTCAATATCTCCTCCACCATTCACTTCCTGGTTAGCGTATTTAGGGGAAACGGCTGTATCTTGCCCTCCTTGTTTTAGTTTTATTTTATTTATTTTTCTCGTGGAAGCACAGAGAAAACCTCTGTGTTAGAAAACCTCTGTGTTAAAGGGGTAGTTCACCCCCAAAATAACATTTTTTCTATTGATTACTGACCATCTGGAGCCTTGAATTCATAGATATTTCTTTGTTTTTGTCACATTCCTAAGCCAATAATTTGATTATAATAAATGTGTCCCCATTGATTCCGGTAGGAGACACAAATGCATTTGTGTCTCCTACCGGAATCTATGGGGCTAAATTTATTATAATCAAATAATAAAGGAAGGAATGTGACGAAAACAAAAAAATATCCATGAATTCAAGGCTCCATGGGGTGAGTAATCAATAGAAAAAAAGTTATTTGGGGGGTGAACTACCCCTTTAAGCAACAATTGGGGGGGTCGATCACACTGGAGATAAATATTCTGCGACTAGTTGAAAAGGGCTTTATTTATCTATTTACTGCGGCAGTACATGAGTTAAGAGAGGAGAGAGAGAGAGAGAGAGAAAGAAAAAAGAAATGTAATTTCTCCTCCTAAAAAATTTATTGAAATCAATATTGTTTAAATACTTGATTGACATAGCCTACAGAACTTGATTTGTTCAATTAACTTTTGCAACCCTTATGTGAACTATATGAAAGGGATAATTGTCGGCGCGCTGGTCGTTGTTGAAAAAAAAAGCCCTGACAGGATGATTTTTAAACAACGCTGACAATGATCCCGCTTATTACACGGCTACTTAATAAATAAATAAATACGTTGACCCCGAAAGTACAGTAACAACAAAACGAAGTCTTTTCCTTGCTTACGGTAATGTAAGTATTCCATAAGTGTTGCGCTGGGCCGGACACGGTCGGCTCGGAAAACAAGGAAGTGTAGTGGATCAAATAGAAATTTTTTTTTGGTTTTGGTCTATTTCTCGCTTCAAATGTTTTCAAAAACATTCTTGAGAGCCACGTTTAGTTGTAAAAGACATGGTGTGTTTGTTTACATTGATTACAGCATAGAATCAAGCAGGGGCGTCAATTGGGTATGGCAAGGTATGGCAGGTGCCATACCTTGGCTCCAGAAAAAATAGTTTTTTTTTGTATTTTTGTATAAAGAAATCATGAATAGTAGCCTAATGCAAATACATTGTGTATAGGTATAGTGCATAGTTTTCTATGCATTTCAGGGGTTTTGGGGTGTTTGACCCCCCAAAAAAATCTCGCCTGGGATAGGTGTCCCTTATTTTAATCTCTGGGAGTTGGCAATACTCCCAGAGATTACTATGGCCTTGCCATACCTTAGCTTTTTGCTGAACTGACGCCACTGAAATCAAGCAGCGCAGGTTGATATGAGCAGGTGCTCTGATTCTTTGATTAGACAGAGGTCTGTTATTGAGTAGACTGCCCCAACCCTCCTGATTTCGTGTATAGAGGGGCGGGTGTATAGAGCCGGCGAGAGATTGCGGCTGATCCCATTGGCTCACCGATCTGTCCGTCAACCCCCGCCCCGTTAACACAACATTACGAGCGACGCCCACTGCACTCTGGTTGGTTGGGAAATGAAACACTTCCTCATACCGAGTACACCGACCCGCTGGGCCAGGCTTTTATTTTTTAGCAAAACTAAGCAATAAAAGCCTGGAGATCGAGGCTAGTTATTGAGCTCATCCGTCATTATCCAAAAATAACGCACCGCTGAATTCAGCGATTGACCAATCAGAATCAAGCATTCAACCAAGCCGTGTAATAATAAACTATACTGCTGTACTGTACTGTACTGTACTGTACTGTACTGTACTGTACTGTACTGTACTGTACTGTACTGTACTGTACTGTATACTCACCCACCATCCCCCCCCCCCCCCTTACAGGACCACGCAGACATCGAGTGGAAGTTTGCGAGGACCAAGCTGTGGATGAGCTACTTTGACGAGGGCGGGACGCTACCGCCTCCCTTCAACATCATCCCCAGTCCCAAGTCTGTGTGGTACCTCGTCACCTGGATCCACCACAGGCTGTGCCGCCGGGGCCCGGGGCCCGACGAGGAGCCGCACAAGTGTGCCAACCTCAGAGAGTTCACGGTGAGTTGATGGGCGTTCAACACACACACAAGCAACACACCAGTGGTGGAAAAAGTACTCTGATATTTTACTTAAGTAAAAGCAGCAATACCACAATATAAAAAATGCCCTGTTACAAGTAAAAGGCCCTGTGTTCAAAATGTTACTTGAGTAAAAGTAGAAAAGTATTGGCATCAAAATGTACTTAAAGTACTAAAAGTAAAAGTACTAAAATGTTTGAAAATAGCAGATCTACAAGCTCACGATGCGACGCGTTGTGAGCTTGTAGAGCTGCTATTTTCAAATAGCCTATGTATAAAATAGGGCTGACGTGGTTAATGTATGTTTTATTATATAATCATTTATATCTGCACAGTAACTTAGTAACTAAAGTTTTCAAATAAATGTAGTCGAGTAAAAGTAAAATATTTGCCTCTGAGATGAACTGTTGTGGAGTAGAAAAGTATTGAAAATTGGAATTACTCCAGTAAAGTAAAAAATACCTCAAACTTTTACTTAAGTACAGTACTTAAATGTACTTTACACCACTGACACACACACACACACACACACACACACACACACACACACACACACACACACACACACACACACACACACACACACACACACACACACACACACACACACACACACACACACACACAGAGAGAGAGAGCGTTGATCAGATTTGGTACAGTGTGAACCTATGTAGGCTGATGGCTTACATAACACAGCTGGCTTCAACTGAAGTGAATGCACACCAGCGTGTGTGCGTGTGTGTGTGTGTGTGTGTGTGTGTGTGTGTGTGTGTGTGTGTGTGTGTGTGTGTGTGTGTGTGTGTGTGTGTGTGTGTGTGTGTGTGTGTGTGTGTGTGTGTGTGTGTGTGTGTGTGTGTGTGTGTGTGTGAGAGAGAGAAACACAATCAAAGGACAATGGAAATAAGCTCTCTACCTTGTTTTTTGTGTTTTATCTTTTTGACAGTATGTGGACAGATACAGTATATGTTAATGTATGCATCTGTGTCGATAAGAACGTCAATCAATCAACATGAAAAGAGAGAGAGAGAGATGCTGATATTGTTTAGAGAAGATATGATTTATCTTCCAATGAAGGTATAGACGAGTACAGAGATGGATGGGATGAGGGATGAGATGGGATGAGTGGTTCTCAAAAGGGGGTCCGGGGACCCCCAGGGGTCCTTGAGTGGGTTCCTTAGGGGTCCCCAGAAGAATTTGTTAATACAGCATCACAATTAATTTTAACCCCTTTATCCATACTTTAATACGTTAGCTATTCAACAATAGCAGATATACAAGCTCACAGAGATGAGGGCTGGGTCTCAAAAAGACGATATTAGGACCGAACCATCACAAATGTACAATATTATAGTACAGGGGTCTTCAACGTTTTCAGGGCAAGGACCCCCTGCTGAGACAGAGATGAAGCAGGGACCCCCACTATATTGTATAAAATTGTGTTTCAGACAAACTTTTGCTGCTCTTTTTTCCCTCTACACCTTTAACTCTTTGCCAAAAATAGCCGATCTACAAGCTCACAACGCCTCGCAGCGCGAGGCGTTGTGAGTTTGTAGATCTGCTATTTTTTGGCTAAAGTTCTCCTCGGAAAAGGGATGCTGGGGTTCAAGTGATTAATGTAAAACAAAAATCATGTCACACAAAGATTTGGCGGACCCCCTGTATTAAGTCTGAGGACCCCCTAGGGGTCCCGGACCCCCTGAATATAGTATCAAGAAACAAGAAGCAAAATACAAAAACATTTCTATGCGAAGCATTTTGATATGCAAAAGACAAAGAAAAATAATATGACGATTATCAATATGAAGATTATAAGACAGTGAGCAACACTGAAGGGAGCAAATCACAATACAATGATGGCCTACGCCAATCTTTAGGTACTGTAGGCTAAAACCAAGGACCCACATGATGGGATGTGATACAGTCACAAGAGCAGGTGAAGACTATCTGAAACACAGGCAAAAGGGGAACCATTAATAGCCAGAAAAGAACAGCAAAATGCTGGAAACGGCACCAGCGCTACGAGGCCCTGAGCGTCTACAGTCTGCGTTGCACAATCACATCTGGCGTTTTTTTTATCTGGTTGCCGATAGTTAAAATAAAAAATTTGATGAGAGTTTTAGAAGAGCGCCTTGGGTTTTTAGCTCTGATGCATGCACAGCCTTAATGTCATTTCAATTAGTTTTTTACATGATGTCCTTTTTCCTTCTTCCAGGAGCGTCATGCAGACAGTCTGATACAAAACCAACACTACCAGGTCAGTACCATGTTTGTCTGTCTCTGTGTGTTCCTGGCATATAGGCCACGTTTTGGAGACAGATGTTGGACATGAAACCAGTTGATTGGCGTCAGCTAGGCCTGTCCCCGACTAAGGATTTATTTAGTCGAATCTAATTGGCGACTAATTGCCAATAGTCGACTGGCAGTCGACTAATAATAAAAAAATAAATATATATATATATTTCAAAGGGCCAAGTCTACACAGTTTGTTTTGTGTCTCCAGCAGAGTTTCTAGTGTCTCTATCTCTCTCTGGAAGAGGTTGCACATGAACTCTGCAGCTGCACTGAGGCGCTCCAACACAAACAATACCAATACAAAGACGAGGAATAAGAAGAATAAAGTGGAAGTTACGTGTGGTTGCAGGTGTAGACTTGGCCAAAAAACTATACATTTTGGCCCTTAAAAAAATACTAGATTCGACTAAGAGACACGCAGTCGACTCGGACCCCCCGCGACTAACTAGTCGACTTAGTCGAGGTCAGGCCTAGCGTCAGCATGTCAAATTGGGGACAGAATTGGTGTTAATGACGATCATAGGGTTCAGTCCAGTGTTGATTTTGACAGCACATTCTGATTTAGTCTTTTAAATAAAATGCCATTTCATTTTTGTCATATTTTTGTCACCTGAAACGTTTTGCTGATATCATAAGATTATAGTCGACTAAATCTACAGTTGATTTAGTCGACTAAAATGTATTTTGTCGGTGCCTTGATGGCGTCATAATGGCTGATTTTACACTTGGTTGCATGCTGAAAATAGCAGATCTACAAGCTCACAACGCGTCGCGCAGCTTGTAGAACTGCTATTTTTAGAGCGCAACACCCTATCGCAACCAAACATAAAATGACGCGTCTTTTAGTTCTACTGGATCTCTTCTCCACTAGATCCCTCACTAACATTTTAGTCTAGTTTTTAATTTGTTGACGAAATTGTCAGTATATTTAGTCTTAGTTTTAGTTATCATACAGTCTGTTTATTTAGTTTTTATCTAGTTTTCGTCAGCGAAAAAAGGTAGTCGACGAACATTTTTCGTCATTGTTTTAGTCAACAAAATCAGCACTGGTTCAGTCAGGGACACTCACTTCATAAATGAGACGTAACCATGTATTGCAACAATGAAATGGAAAACAGTTATATTCGGTGTCGATGGCTCCGCTCGTTTAACACTTTAGCCAAGTAGTACACTAAGTTATAATCAGGTAACGTGGTGCAGAACCGCCTTTGGGTTCAAAGAGCGAACCTATAAGCAATGCATTGATCGTCAGTTTGAATTTAGTTTTGCAAACATACATTTTCAGTATAACCTTTTGAGCCCCGCAAGACTAGGAAGCTGTCAGAACCTTCCCTAAAACATCCGGGACGACGCTCCCACACGACCCCAGACTCTTCTGCCCTTCTGGCTCCCAAACTGTGGAACGAACTCCCCATCGCAGTTAGAACTGCTGACTCACTCCCAATCTTCTGCTGTAATCTGAAGACCCACCTCTTCAGACTCCACCTTAGCCCGTAGCACTTGCCCTCCTAGCCTTGACGACCTTGCAGGCTTATGCAAAGGCTAAAATGTCATTCAGATAGCATGTTATGTAGACAGATGCCAGGTTCATTTGTAGACCTGCCATCCTATAGTGGGTATAGTTTCAACGTAAAGATTATATTTAGACTGATTTATAGGTTCTTGGTTCACCTATGATCCTAGAGTACTATTTCCATGCATTTGATGAATTACCTTGTGTTTACCTTGCTTACTAGCAAGTCACTCTGGATTAACACATTCCATGCCAGAGTTTAATCTCATAATGTACTCACCAGTGCCAGCGTTTTATTGTTGTTTTTTTGTTTTTTTCATGTCGCCACAGACCTCGCTAAATAAGTTAAAAGTGCGCGTTCATTTGGTTCTAAACACACAGCGGATCTGTGAGAAACGGCCAGCGAAAATAGTTTCCAAATCCGTGCCGCCATCTTGAAGATACAGCAGATCAACGCTAAACAGTGATCAGCGAGGAGAAAAACAACAACCGAGAAAATCGAGTTTTAAACAGGATCCCAGACAGGAAGCGGATACGATCGAAAAAACCGGAACCCGAATAATTCTGTTTCCGACCGGAAACCGGAAACGGAAATGGATCCAAAAAAATCGGAAAGTGCACCTGGGGCAATTTCAATGGGAATCGGCGGTTCGCGTAGATCTACGCGACTGGCACGCTGCGGCTTTAAATAGGTTCGCGTAGATCTACGCGATTGGCATTCAATGTGTTAAGAGCGCCTGCTAAATGCCTAAATTGTAAATTGAAAGGTGCCAGCAGCAGTGGTTCCTTGAGGGGTGCTCCAAGTGGACCCCGTATAAGTCTGTAACTCGGAGAGAGTGCAAATTCCATTTGTAACCCATTAAGACCGGGAACGCATCTGTGAGTGTCATTTTAACATTTCTTTGGCTATTCAAAAATAGCAGATATACAAGCTCGGTGCCGCGCTATGAGCTTGTAGATCTGCTATTTTCGAAAAATCGTGAACATTTGTGCAAATCGATTGAATGTCGATTTTTTTACATTTTTAACTCATCTTACAACTTCTGGGGGGGGGGGGGTCCCTGGAACAAAATATTTTTAGATGGAGGGTCCTTGACATGAAAAACTGTTAAAACAGTTTTTGAAGACATTTTTTAGAATCCCCCAGAAGCAAATATTTGAGTTACAAATGTTCACTTTAAAAACATATATATGTTCAAAGATTTGCACAAAATTTCCACGATTAACAAAAGAAAAATAGCAGATCTACAAGCTCATAGCGCGGCACAAGAAATCTAAAATGACGCAGATGCGTTCCCGGCTTGAATGGGTTAATAAGGATCCTAAAATTAAAGCGTCTGTGAAGCACGCTGTCGTAGCAGCATGGAGAAGCATTGATCAAGTGGAGGAACGGATTGTTGGGGAGATTGGTTTGTGTAGGAGAGCGTGGCTGATTAGAAACATGTGTTCAATCAGCAGACTGATGGACTGATTACAGCCGAGGCGTGTGACTCCCGTGTCCCGCACGAAACCAGCGGCGTGCTCCGTTTAGGGGGAGGGGCAGTGGTGGAAAAAAGTACCCACATTTTGTACTTAAGTAAAAGTATCAATACTGCAATGTAGAAATACTCCATTACAAGTAAAAGTCCGGAATTCGAAATTTACTTGAGTAAAAGTACAAAAAGTATTGGCATAAAAATGTACTTAAAAGTAAAAGTACTCATTATGTCCCATTTCACAAGTTTTCAAAAAATGAATCATTTGAAAATAGCAGATCTACAAGCTCACAATGCGTCGCATCACGACACATGCTCGAAATATATACAGTAGGGCTGAAGTGGTTAATGTATGTTTGGTAATAATTATCAAAATCTACAAAGTAACTAGTAACTAAAGTTTTCAAATAAATGTAGTGGAGCAAAGGTGCAATATTTGCCTCTGAGATGCAGTGGAGTAGAAGTAAAAGTACTGGAAATTGGAAATACCCAAGTAAAGTATAAATACCTCAAAATAGTACAGTACTTAAGTAAATGTACTTAGTTACTTTCCACCGCTGGGGAGGGGTCGGGGTAGACGTTGGGGTTGATTAATTGAACGGATGGAAGTCAAAGCAGACTTCTCCCAAGATTTTTGCAAAACCGCCCGTGTGCGTGCATTTGAGTGTGCTTGTGTGTGTGTGTGCATGCAAGCTTGTATGTGTGTGTGTGTGTGAGCACGTGACGTGACTGCATGTGTATTTGGATGTGGGTGAGCGTGCGCGGCGGTAACCATAGCGACTGTCTCCAACAGGAAGTGATCCGCAGCCTGGTGAAGCGGTACGTGGCGGCCATGATACGCAGCGCCAAGACAGACGAAGGACTGACAGAGGAGAACTTCAAGGTGGGAGTACTTGTCTGTGTGTGTGTGTGTGTGTGTGTGTGTGTGTGTGTGTGTGTGTGTGTGTGTGTGTGTGTGTGTGTGTGTGTGTGTGTGTGTGTGTGTGTGTGTGTGCGTGTGTGTGTGTGTGTGACGTGTGTGCGTGCGTGCGTTTCGGTACACGCGTCAGGGCTGCCAAATGATGTTTCCATATTTGAACACTAATTTAATTCTAAAAAGTGCAACATCTCTTTATAGCAGCTGACTTCCTTTCAACTGGAGTAGTGCAGCTCTGCTGTGTGTGTGTGTGTGTGTGTGTGTGTGTGTGTGTGTGTGTGTGTGTGTGTGTGTGTGTGTGTGTGCGTGTGTGTGTGTGTGTGTGTGTGTGTGTGTGTGTGTGTGTGCGTGTGCATATCTACTGTATGTGCCCTTAGAGTATCTTTGTGGAACAGTGGAAGAGCTCAGTCCGAGAGAGAGATAGAGAGAATAATTAAAGACGAAAGAGAAAGATGAAAAGGTCAGAGAAGAGAATGTGGAGGAGAAAGACTCAGGATGATGTAATCTCTCTGTCTTTCTCTCTCTCTCTCTCACTTTGCATAATCTATTGCTACCCTCTAGTGTGTGTGTGTGTGTGTGTGTGTGTGTGTGTGTGTGTGTGTGTGTGTGTGTGTGTGTGTGTGTGTGTGTGTGTGTGTGTGTGTGTGTGTGTGTGTGTGTGTGTGTGTGAACACGACGAGTGCATAACCTCCTCTTAACTCCTCTCCAACTGACAGCCTCTCCTGTTCGCCTCTCGTCTCTGTGTTTGTTTTTATGGTCAGTTCATTTATCTGTCATTCTGCTCTCAGTGCTCTTCAATGAGTCACTGTTCAGCTGCTGTGGAATCACTCTGACCTCACTGGAAGAGTGTCAACATTCATGTCACATTTCAACAGTTTCCTGAAGCTTGTAAAAGTGGAGTATAGGCAGGGTTTGATATGTGAACTAGAACAGGAGTATTTCCCATTTTCGATACTTTTACTTCTACTCCAACGTCTACATCTCAGAGGGAAATATTGTACTTTTTACTGCACTACAATTATTCTAAAACTTTAGTTACCGTACTAGTTACTTTGTAGATTTTGATTATTATTAAAAAACATACATTAACCTAGCCTGGTTCCAGACAATAGACCCCGCCCACTCTCTGAGTGGACTGCCTCTCTTGGCCTGGTGTTGTAAATGTGAACCTAGGATTTATTCGGTACAAAAAGTACCGTCCAATGAAAGTCGGAGGTGGGGGTGGGTCTAACGACGAGCCAATCAGCGAATATCTGCTAAAACAAGCTGTACGATGACGTCAGATGTAGGCGGATCCGAGGATCTCTTGCCTAATCCCCTCCCTCTTGTAATCGCCGACACTGCAGCCAATGTCAGACTGAAGCTCCACGCAGCTTCTGGCTGATAATCAGATAATAAATATGAATAAATAATCAAACATTAACCACTTCAGCCCCTATATACATTTTGGCCATTTGAAAATAGTGGCTATTTTCAACCGCTAAGCCGTTTTACAAGCTCACAATGAGTTGCATTGTGAGCTTGTAGATCTGCTATTTTCAAAAGTTTGTTTTTCATTTTATACATTTGAAAACTTGGGACATTCTGCATAATGAGTACTTTTAATTTTGTACTTTAAGTATATTTTGATGCCAATACTTTTTTACCTTTACTCAAGTAAATTTTGATTACCGGACTTTTACTTGTAACAGAGTGTTTCATTGCAGTATTGATACTTCTACTTAAGTAAAACATTTGAGTACTTTTTCCACCACTGAGTATTAGTCACTTTCTCTCTCTCTCTCTCTCCATCCATATAGGAGCTGAAACAGGACATCTCCAGCTTCCGCTACGAGGTCCTGGATCTCCTCGGAAACCGCCGGCTGCCGCGGCGGAACTACTCGTCGTCCAGCGAGCCGCTCCGGGACGACGGGGCGGCGGGGGCCTCGGAGGACGACGACGACGACGGCGGCGAATCGGCCGCCGGCGACGTGGGAGGGGGCGGGGCCAGGCGGGTCCACACTAGGTCGTCGTCGAGGGGCGTGACCTTCGTGACTCCGTCCCTGGAGGAGGAGGACGAGCTGGAGGAGGAGGAGGAGAGCACGTACAGCGTGACGGCCCTGGTGCGCTGCATCGCCCCGGGCGTGGCGGGGGGAGGGGGGGCGGGCGGAGGCTGGGCGGAGCAAGAGGAGGCGGAGGAGGAGGAGGAGGAAGGAAAACCAAAGAGCAACGGGCTGAAGACGGCCGTTCTCCCCCCGCCTCCCACCGCCTCCTCCGCCCTCCCCGCCACCTCCATCCTCCCCTCCTCCTCCTCCACCTCCTCCTCCTCGCTGTCCTCCACGCTGACGCGCCTCCAGAGGAGGCTGACCCACTCCTCCTCCTCCTCCTCCTCTTCGTCCTCCCGCTCCAAGAGAGCCGACTCTTTCTCCCACCGGCTCTCCTCCTACCTGTTCACCTCTTCCTCCTCGTCGTCTCTAGCCACCTCCCCCTCCTCGCAGCCCACACACCGCCGCAAGGCTCTGCCCCTCCCCCGCCTGCCCCGCCTCCTCCTGCCACACCCCCCGCCCTCCTCCTCCTCCTCCTCCTCGTACACCATTTCCGACGGCCGGCTCGCCGGTTTCGGCCACGGCCACGCCCACAGCCACGGCGTCCTCATGACGACGCAGAGTGACACGCGGCTCAACGAGGTGGGTGTGGCCGACCCCGCCGCCGCCGCCCTCTTGGGCCCCCCCCGGCCTCAGGGGAGCAGGGAGCGGGCCAACAACAACGCCAACGGGCGGGACTCTCTCCTCCCCCTCCCCTTGCCCCTCCCCCTCCCGCCCCCCTGCCCCTGCCAGTCGCTGCACTGCCGCTCCAACATGTCGGAGTCCAGCGCGCGCCTCCTGGACGACTCGTCCAGCGAGGACGTGTTCGAGGGCGTGGGCGGCGTGCGCATGATGGCGGGCGGCGGCTGGGTGGGGCCATGCGGCGACGGGGACGCGATGGCGGAGGACAGAGACGGCGGCCGCGAGACGGCGGAGGAGTCGGTCACCACGCAGCTATAGGAGGAGGGGTCGGGATCCGGAACCCGGATCCGATATTGGAGGAATCCGGGAATGGGTTCAATTACATTTTGGAAACCGTTTTTTCCGGAACCGGTTTTATCTACACTGTCGGAGCTGGTGAGTGGACTTCACGTCTGATATACAAGTACAATACTGGTGGTTCTGAAACTCTTTTATAATTTCAAGGATCGCTATAACTCTTGAGAGAGTACAAATGGAACCGAATGGACCCGTAAGGGTCCATTCGGTTCCATTTGTACGCTCTCATAGTTACAGACCTGTAAGGGTCCATTCAGTTCCATTAATACGCTCTAAGAGTTACAGACCCGTAAGGGTCCACTCGGTTCCATTTGTACACTCTCAGAGTTACAGACCTGTAAGGGTCCATTCGGTTCCATTTGTACTCTCTCAGAGTTACAGACCTGTAAGGGTCCATTTTGAAACCCTATAGGAATCGCTGAAGGGAACCGTTAAGGAATCGGACCATTAAGAGGGATCCTTAAGGAACCGCAATCGTTGAAATCCCAAAGGATCCCCAACCTCCTGCACTCTCTGATCCAGTTTCTCTAGAGAGAGAGAGAGATTGAGGGATCCTGTGGATAAAAGAGAGGTGTCTGGAAGGAGAGATGATGGGGAGAGAAAGAGAGTAAGTAAACTTTCCGAATCCCGTCTGCGTTCAAGGCAAAGAAACGCTGCAAAATGACTTCAGAATCTGACATCAGAAACTTTTAATGTAAAATCGGACGTCGGAAAGGACGGAAGAGGAGACGGGTTGAATTTCTAAAGGATTGGACAGTGATGTCACCAATCCCCTTGCATTCTTAGTTATTTTCTTATGTAACGAGCATGATGAGTATGATTATGCATTACTAGGACGCCAAACCGTTTTACAAATAAGAGGGTGAATATACATGATCCTAGTTTTACATACCTTATGCTAGTCTTTACGAACCTTAATCTAGTTCTGCATACCTTAATGCTAGTCCTACAAACCTTAATCTAGTTCTACATATTACCTTATGCTAGTCCTACAGACCATAGCCTAGTGCTAGTCCAGTGGTTTTCAAACTTTTTGTGTCCAAAAGGCACACCAAAGGGCAAGTCACAATCTCAAGTCACACCTGTATTCATATCCACACAGAATAGTCTCTATAACCCATGTTATCACTCTTATTACTCTGTAAACATTCATTTTTTTTTATTTACTAATGCCAAATAAAAGTTGAACAAACTATATCACTCGAGAAATATGCATTTTCTTTTTCATGTTGTTATCCTCCTTCACACTGGCTGTGAATCGTGTCGTGTTCACACTGTAATCATTCTTACCTTCTGGCGACCAGTGGTGGGAAAAGTACTACATTTTTTACTTAAAAGTATTAATACTCGGGCGGCCATAGCTGAGTGGTTAGTGAGCCCGCCTAGGGAGCCAGAGGCCCTGGTTGCCCCAGGATCGATTCCAGGCCAGGCCAGCATATGTGTCGATGAAATGAAATGTGTCCCTGAGCAAGACTCTTAACCTCTAATTGCTCACAGGTTCTCATTGGAAACAAGACCGCCAGGACTTTCATGAACGGACCTGTTAAAAGGAATTATCCTTATCCTTATCCTACTGCAATGTAAAAATACGTTACAAGTAAACGTCCGGAATTCAAAATGTACGTAAAGTACCAAAAGTATATATATATATATATATATATATATATATATATATATATATATATATATATATATATATATATATATATATATATATATATATATACAGTATATATATATATATATATATATATATATATATATATATATATATATATATATATATATATATATATACAGTATATATATATATATACAGTATATATATATATATATATATATATATATATATATATATATATATATATATATATAATTGCAAATTTTTTTTATAAAAAGAAAATCTGTAATATATTATCAAACATCTAACAACAATGTGAACTACAGTGTTAACAGGGTGACAATGACACATCACATGAGTCATTGCGAAACAATTATGATTCATGGTCACACACTATTTCAGTGAATTAAATTGATTATATCTTATTGTATTTATTTCATTTTATTTGAATGCAGGGTCATTAAAATGAGTCCATATACAGTACAAACATAGGTGTTGAATTAACTGTGGAAAAAGTCATTGGTTTACGATTGGAGTCATTGGACTAACAGCTATTTCACAAAACTTGAAGAACAAGGCACTGGATTAATAAAGCTTGACTGTTAGCCTCGTCCGGACCAGGCTAACTTCACAGCTAAATTTCCATGGTAACTAAGGTAGGATTGCTTCAATTTTCTTTTGTGAAACCGAGTCATGGATAAAGTTATCCAGGGTGAACTGGCTAAACTAATCTGGCAAGATGATTCACCTTTCATGAAACCGATTCATGGCTAATCCTGGATAAATTAAGCCAGCATAGCTGTTAAATCCAGGCTTAACCCCTAATTCTGCTTTCGTGAAACAGGCCCCTGGTTATATAATGATTATTAATATGTTATTTTTTGCCTGAATGTTGAGTTGCCTCCAAGACTGTGAGTCATCTTCTGCACTTCCTCTAACAGCTGGGATACTGGTGGAGAAAGTGACATGAATGAGCTGTGATACACATGGGTGAATGGAAGGATGAAATGATGGATCGAGGAAAGGAGAGAAGAGGGAGAGATAGGGAGAAGCAAGGAAAGGAAACTAGAAAAAATGATGAAAACGCAGTGCATGGGAATCAACCACGGATAGATGGAGAGAGAGACTGACAAGACGGATAGAGAGAGAGACAGAGAAGGAGGTGAAGGGGATGGAAGCAGGGAGGTAGAGTGGTAGGTGTTGAGAGAAAGGAAAGGTTGGAAGGAAGGAATGATGGATGGATGGATGAAAGAGAGAAAGAAGGAGTCGAAAGGAAAGAAAGGGGAGGATGAGATGTTGAAAGCACGGGATGTGGGGAAAGAGGAAAAATAAAGCATGAAAGGAGGAATGGAGAAACAGTGATGATGCAACAGGGAAGTGGTTTGAGTGCTTGTTTTCGGGGGGAAATCTGCCTCAAAGATCAGAGTTCAACCCGAACCCCATTGTGACGTTTGTTGACCTTTCAGTTCAGTAAAGGCCAAAGACTCTGTCGGGTCAAAACCTCATTATGTCCAAAACCGTTACATTTCAGGATTCAAAAGCAGCAAAAATAGCAGATATACAAGCTCGAAACGCGGCGATCTGCTATTTATGCTTTTAAAGGAGAGTTCCAGTCATTTTTGGTATTTGCTTTGATGTGTCGCTAATCACTCACCAACATACCAGGGGCAGTTGACTTTTTTCATAGAAGACAATGTTGTCCATTGTGGAGACCCCTTCCACTGGCATAATGGAGGAATGTGGATAAATGAAAATCGCCTATTTTAGCACCTCCAAAGTTCGTATTTTTTCCACTAATCCTCATTGTGCAGTGTACTGACACTCAAACATGCACTGAATGTCCCTTATGAGCTGCCGTTCATGCAGAACAACGTGAAGCTAGTCCTCGGTGTTGCCAGATTCTGTGAAAGAAACAAGCAACCAGAAAAAAAGTCAACTGCCCCTGGTATGTTGGTGAGTGATTAGCGACACATCAAAGCATATACCTAAAATGACTGGAACTCTCCTTTAATGCTTTTGTGTGATGCTGTACTATGATCAAGTAGGGCGTTAATGTACGAAAAAACACAAAACGTTATAACAATATGGCGATAGGAGGTTTCTGCCCGACATCGATATTACGCCTGGGAGCTGCGAGTGTCGAGTGACACACTCTCTTCCTGGTTTACATGTTGTGGCGAGGCTGTCGGCGAGTCGTTTGCATGTTGTGGCGAGGCTGTCGGCGAGTCGTTTACATGTTGTGGCGAGGCTGTCGGCGAGTCGTTTACATGTTGTGGCGAGGCTGTCGGCGAGTCGTTTGCATGTTGTGGCGAGGCTGTCGGCGAGTCGTTTACATGTTGTGGCGAGGCTGTCGGCGAGTCGTTTACATGTTGTGGCGAGGCTGTCGGCGAGTCGTTTGCATGTTGTGGCGAGGCTGTCGGCGAGTCGTTTACATGTTGTGGCGAGGCTGTCGGCGAGTCGTTTACATGTTGTGGCGAGGCTGTCGGCGAGTCGTTTGCATGTTGTGGCGAGGCTGTCGGCGAGTCGTTTACATGTTGTGGCGAGGCTGTCGGCGAGTCGTTTACATGTTGTGGCGAGGCTGTCGGCGAGTCGTTTACATGTTGTGGCGAGGCTGTCGGCGAGTCGTTTACATGTTGTGGCGAGGCTGTCGGCGAGTCGTTTACATGTTGTGGCGAGGCTGTCGGCGAGTCGTTTACATGTTGTGGCGAGGCTGTCGGCGAGTCGTTTACATGTTGTGGCGAGGCTGTCGGCGAGTCGTTTACATGTTGTGGCGAGGCTGTCGGCGAGTCGTTTACATGTTATGGCGAGGCTGTCGGCGAGTCGCAGACACTATGAATTAAAACTGGTTGAGTGGTACACCGGCCTTAGTGGTACACCGGCCTTAAACTGCTTCAGTTCTGTCTGTGTGAGGGAGGGGGCACGCACACACACAGATGCACACACACACACGTATTCACACACGCACGCACATGCACTCACACACACACACGCACTGTAAAATCATGTCTCCTTGCCTGGTTTAATTCCATATCTCTCTAGTCTCTCTGTCCCTTATCGACACAATCAACTGTCTGTCTGTCGGTCTCCGTCTTAGTTTCTGTCTGTCTGTCTGTCTGTCTGTCTGTCTGTCTGTCTGTCTGTCTGTCTGTCTGTCTGTCTGTCTGTCTGTCTGTCTGTCTGTCTGTCTGTCTGTCTGTCTGTCTGTCTGTCTGTCTGTCTCTGTCTTAGTCTCTGTCTGTCTGATTGCATTCTCTTTGTCTCTGCCTTGCAATTTCTTTCCCTCTGTCTCTCTCTCTCTCTCTCTCTCTCTCGCACGCATGCATGTGCACACACACACACACACACACACACGCACACACGCGCACACGCGCACACACGCACACACACGATGCCGGGAGAGGTCCAGATGGGAAACGTCACCATTTGTGGCATCACATTTGGGGGTCTATTATCCGTATGGCGCTGAAGCCGAGGCAATCTTGTCTCTGTGCCAAAAAAAAGCTGGCTGCTCTAATCAGTGTCCTCCCAGAGATATGGGCAGATCTTGTGGGTTATGGATGATGACGACATGACAAAAATCAACAATGGCGGCCGCAAATAACTCATTCCGTTCAATTAATTTGTCTCCCAAAATGACATGAATGAGTCATTTTGTAAATGCTAATAATTATGTGGGATTAGCCAAAGAGTATTCATGTTCAGAAGAAGCTGAACAAGAAGTGCTTCGGCTGTGCTTCGGATGATGTGTGTAGACCAAGGGTCTTCAACGTTTTCAGCCCAAGGACCCCCTAGCTGAGAGAGAGAAGAAGCAGGGACCCCCTCTATATTGTATACAATTGTGTTTCAGATTCAACTTTTTTTGTTTACGCGGTCTGCTCTTTTTTCCCTCTACACCGATAGCTCTTTGCCAAAAATAGCCGATCTACAAGCTCACAACTTGTGAGCTTGTAGATCGGCTATTTTTGGCTAAAGTTCTCCTCAGAAAATGGATGCTAGGGTTCAAGTGGTTAAGGTAAAAAATATATATATATCACACAAAGATTTTGGCGGACCCCCTGTAGTAACTCTGAGGACCCCCTAGGGGTCCCGGACCCCCTGTTGAAGACCCCTGGTGTAGACCCCTAGAGCAGTGCTTCTCAAACTTTTTCATGTCAAGCAAACCCCCCAATTCACATGTATTTGGCCACAGACCTCTGTCTGAAAATATGTAGTGCCAGGGACCCCAAGAAGAGAAGATTTGTGTTAAAAAAATAGCAGATTACAAGCTCACAGCGCGACACGAAGTGACGCGCTGTGAGCTTGTACATCTGCTATTTTCGAATAGCCAAAGTGTGAAGTAATTGTGGTTTCAATTACTGCTGGGGACCCCCTGGTACCCGCCCCCCTCCCACGGACCCCTGGCGTTCCACGGACCCCACTTTGAGAACCAATGCCCTGGAGTAAACACCCCTCGTTTTGAATCAGCTCAACTCAGTGACGCCGGACCCCAAAAAAAAGCCCGATTCGTACTTGGTCACACGACGACGGTGTTGCGTGTGCGTCTAAAATAGCAGACCTTGTAGGTCCGGGTGCTATTTTTGGTGTCGGAGCGAATCAGTGATGGATCTCTGGTGGCTAAAACACATGCACACACCCACGCACGCAGGCACGCACACACACACACGCACGCGCACACGCACACGCACACACTTTCCCCGTTGAAAGGCTCTTGTCAACAGTGTGACATCAGCAGGGACCTGAAACCTGCCCACCAATCACAGTGTAACTATGGAGACCATGCAGGTACAGTACCTCTTTCTCACCATCCAATAATATTATTGTTTATTCAGATCCGAGGATGAACCAACCAGGGCAGCATGTGACATGTGTGACAATGTGTGACAATTAACGGTGACTCACAAATGCCCCTGTACTGATCCAGGATGTGAAACATTACAGTCCAGAGTCAGAGACATAAAATATAATCGATATCCATTTTGTCTCTCTCAGGCAGAAACCTCTTATCTCTGTATTCTAACTTCTAACGTTTTTTTTTTCTCGTAAATTAACGCCCTATACTTGATCATACGGCGTCACACAAAAGTAGCAGATGTACAAGCTCAAAACTGAGCTTGTAGATCATCAAAATCAGTTGAACCACTTTTAACCCTATGTATATTTTAGACTTTGTCTATTCAAAAATTGCCGATCTACAAACTGCCGATCTGCTATATTTGAGACATTTGGGGGGGAAAACATTGAAAATGTTTTAAAAAAAGTTAAGTTACTGTACACAAAGTTATGGGCTATCCCAGAGACAAACATCTTTTCAGACGGGGTATACGCGGCGGCCAAATCCAATCTGGGGGTCCTTGACATGAGAATGCTTGAGAGCCTCTGTTGATGGGTGGTTGCATGTTAGCCAAGGCTGAGTTATTGACGAGTTATTGACGAGCCTCAGCCTTGCACTATCTATCCCCTCTAGTGAAGGGTTTCCCTAACGGTGGGTCGGGACCCATTTTTGGGTCGCGGATCCAATTTTTTTTATGGGTCGCGAGTATAAATACCATTTATTTTTCGTTTCCTACACATTTTATTTCAAAAGATTTTCAGAAATGTCCTAAAAAGGATATTTCCTAACCTAACCCTTCTTCCAAACATTGAAAACAAATTCAAACAATTTTCAAAAGAATGTCCTAGAATCTAGGACATTCTTTTGAAAATTGTTTGAATTCTAGGACCTAGATGAATACAAATAATCTAAGAAATTCCATAGATTAGAAAACAAAAAAAAGTAGTGAAAACCAATGCTTTAGTGGGCTCACCACTTACTGGTAACTGTGCACGCACATACACACGAGCACACACGCTCGCGTAGTCGTACACTCACGCACAGGGGGCTGATAATCAATCTGATCTCAGATCAATATGGGTAACCAGTAACCTGCATCTGGGCGCCTGAGGGCCTCTTTAACCTGTCAGGAGACGGGGTCAACCAAACACTATTGATCCAGGAGCAATCGATTGATTGTTAACCGTGACTGATAGGTATTGATCAGTCGGAAGCGAGACATGGATATCAGTGTACAGTGTGTGTGTGTGTGTGTGTGTGTGTGTGTGTGTGTGTGTGTGTGTGTGTGTGTGTGTGTGTGTGTGTGTGTGTGTGTGTGTGTGTGTGTGTGTGTGTGTGTGTGTGTGTGTGTGTGTGTGTGTGTGTGTGTGTGTGCGTGCGTGCGTGCGTGCGTGTGTGTGTGTGTGTGTCTGTGTGTGCTGCACGTGTGCACGTGCATGTGCGTTCGTGCATGGGTGATTGGGAAAATCCATCTTCTCTGAAGCAGGGCTTGAGGAATGAAAATGTTGAACCAGAAACAAAAATGATAATGGAAAATGCTGTTCCAGAATAAAAAAAACAATACGGTCAAATCAATATTACAATATGGCTTGAAAACTAAAGTTTTTGTTCACATTCAAAGGCAGCTATTTAAAGTTTTTTCATGGTGTAAATAAATAATAAATCTCTTATCGCCCTCTGCCAGACATCTGTACACACTTTGATTTACATATATACTATATAGTCTCCCAAGACGTCATTAAAATATTATAGCCTATCTAGCAAGCTAGATAGGCTTCGACTTATTTACTCGACTGCAAAGGTGAAATAAAAGCCCACTTCCGCTTTATTTTCTTCGCATTCAGGGCTTCCAAT
>NC_137620.1:43500661-43503161 GCF_963280865.1 Gymnoscopelus braueri | reverse complement strand
CAACTGGTCACAGAAAATGTAGATCCATTATGATCCATCGTCGGACCGTGTGTATACACAAACAGGATCCATGGCCGTCGCCTGCAGAGGAAAGAAATGTCACCTGCGAGGTGCACGTTTTTCCCACCTCCCCAACTGGCCACAGAACATTTATCTACATTATGATCGCTTGTCAGACTACAGAGGAAAAAAATATATAACCGGAGCTGTCCCTTCCCTTGTTAGACCATGTTGAAAATAGGATGTCTTGCGAAACACAGTGGAAAAAAAGGCAACCCAAGATGGAGCCGTTTCCAGGAAACCATTAAACAGGAAGTGGGCGGAGGCGGAAATCTTCGGATGACGTTATTTCCGGATCCGGGTGAGTGGAAAGTGAACCTGATCACTCGGGTGACAGAGAACAGCGTCATCTTGCAATTAAAGCACGAAAACTCGTCCAAACTCGTCGTTGGCAGGGTGAGCCCTGGCAGAATTCGACCGTTAACGCAACCATCTCAGTCAAAGAGTCATGATGGTCCTGTTTCATGTACAAGCTGCAAGATTTCATCCTCAGTTATCATGTCGTCTCTCTCTCTCTGGAAACCTCATTCATATGTCCAAAACTGTTTACTTTTCCGGATTCAAATTCAAAAGCATCAAAAGTTGCAGATCTACAAGTAAAGCTCAAGCTTTGTAGATCTGCTACTTTTTATGCTTTTGTTGTGTGACGCTGTATAGTATGATCAAGTAGGGCGTTTCAGTTGTCAATATGACACTGCAGAATCAAAAAGAATATCTCACTGCTATTCTGTAAAAAAAGCAAAAAAAGCAAAAACAAAAGCAATTGGAGCAGGCATCGCTGGACTTCAATATGAAATGAAACAAAACAAATCAGTCAGGCTGCAGAAAGATAGCGTGAAATTGAATTTCATCGTCTGTTGCTGACTGTCTATTATTGCTGCTCACTAAGCTGTCTTTCTGTGCCGTGTCGCCCCGTAGCGTCAGAGTTGGCACTGGGAACTAAAGTGCCGTAGTGTCAGAGTTAGTTTTATTTTTTTATTTTTATTTTATTTTATCCCACGATTTTGTAACCCTTTTTTTTCACCCGGTGCCAATTTTCTAAGTGATCCTGGGCGCTACACTCCCCCTACAGCCTAGGGAGCCCAGGGCCGAGCTCATGCCTCCTACAATGCATGAGAGCCAACTGACCTTCTTGTCACCTGACAGGGGGGAGTTTCCCCGGTAGGACGTAGCGTGTGGAAGGAACACGTTATTCCAACCAGTTCCCTTCCCCTCCATCAGGCTCCCCGGCTGTCATGGGAGAGGCGGTATAGCGACCAGGATTACTACAGTATATGTTTTTGTGAGGGTATTAACTACCCTAGGAGACACGGGGAGAACATGCAAACTCCACACAGAGTTATTGGCACTGGGAACTGAACTGAACTCCCACTGCCACTTACATTTAGGTTGGTAGCTGCAGGTTGCGATTCTCAAAGAGGCAACAAGGTGGTCGTTTGTCACCGCTGAACAGCATCGCGACAGCATTGTGACGCATTGTGAGCTTGTAGATCGGCTATAGCTTTCAAATAGCCGAAAATGTACATAGGGCTGAAAGTGGTTAACGTATGTTTTGAAATAATAATCAAGTGACTAGTAACTAAAGTTTTCAAATAATTGTAGTGGAGTAAAAGTACAACATTTCCCTCTGAAATGTAGTGGAGTAGAAGTAAAAGTATAGAAAATTGGAAATACTCAAGTAAAGTAAAGAATTTGTCAAAATTATACTTAAGTACAGTACTTGAGGGCATGTACTTAGTTACTTTGCACCGCTGCTGTCAGGTCCACGAGGAAAGCCAAATCCATCGCCCACTGCATGTCATCCAAATGTTCATATCTGCGTGGTTGGACTGCTTCCGAATGTGAAAGCAACGCCTCCTTGAATGTCTTGCCATTTACAAAATGATTTCCTGCGTTTGGCGAGAATGTGGGACACATGAGGCATGGAGACAGAATGTTATGCAACAACACAGGTCTCCATCAAACCACGTATATGTGGTCAACACACTAATCCAGCTACCGGTGCGCCCCCTAGTGTCTAACACACTGGTCTGCATCGTGTTATGCTGTGTGTGTGTGTGTGTGTGTGTGTGTGTGTGTGTGTGTGTGTGTGTGTGTGTGTGTGTGTGTGTGTGTGTGTGTGTGTGTGTGTGTGTGTGTGTGTGTGTGTGTGTGTGTGTGTGTGTGTGTGTGTGTGTGTGTGTGTGCCATTCAACAACATACCCCACTGGCCATCATTTAATTTAACAGAGAACAACTGAGGTGGAGAGAAAGACAGGAGAGAGAGAGAGAGAGAGAGAGAGAGAGAGAGAGAGAGAGAGAGAGAGAGAGAGGGGGGGGGGGAAAGAGAGGCCAAGACAGAACAGGCGAGAGATGCAATAGAAAAGGAGAGGAGATGATAGAAAGAGCTGAGAGGAGGTGATGATGACCCAAACTGATGGTGAAGAAGCAGTGGCCTTCC